>NC_064444.1:10613218-10618218 GCF_023343835.1 Lagopus muta
AAATGCAGACTGTGATTTGCGTCGGCCTGAGCTGGAGCAAAGTAGGGAGGTTTGTGAGGACAAGCATGCAATGCCAGGCATGCAGCTGTAAGAAATATAAGGCAGGATTAAGTTCTGCAGCAAACGTTTCAGTGTAGCACACATCACCCTGTATGCACATGAGCACATGGTGTGTTGCCATACATCTTTTTGTTAGAATAGCAGCAGTGCAGTCAGGGAGTTAGGCTGATGTTGCTCGCTGGCTGGAGCACATGCTGGCAGGAACAATTCCCATCTCGGAGTTAGATCCCTGAGCACCTTTGGTGAGAGCTGTGGGTGGGCAGGGTGTAGCGGCACCAGTGGGAGAGCACCCATGAATCAGAGTTGGACATAGCACAGCCTGGATGCCAAAGTAACACTGAGACGGGATTTATTCTCTGGGCAGCTGGAGAGCAGGATCAGGCAGTCATCCCCTTTCTGTCCTGAGGAACAGGATGCTTTCCACGTCCCCTGGCGCTAAGCGGGAGGCCTGCACGGAGGGTGGCAGGGGGCCATAAACAGATGAGTCAGCCTTCTGCATCCAGGTGCCTTACTCATTTCCTAGATGCCATGCTGCAACACATTCAGACATTCATCAAGTTACCAAACACTCTACAACAGCAACAGAAAGTCAATGAAGGTTTATATGTCATTGCTAGTTTCCTGAGTATCCAGGGAGTGATTGACTGCATTCACATTCCCACTGTGGCACCAGTAGATAATGAGATGTATAGGAGCAGGAAGCCCTTCCACAGCATGAACACGCAGGTAGTGCGTGGTGCCAGCAGCATTATTACTAATGTCCATGCCAAATATCCTGGATCCTCACAAAATGCTTTCATATTTCAGTGCTGAGCTAGATAGTAAAATTATGGTTGCCTAGATATGGACAGCTGCTTTGGTAAGTATGTTGTAATTTGGAGATTAAATATTTTTTATGTAACTGATAATAGCTTATTAAACAGCTTACCATTTCATTAACATATATTCATTGATGTTTCAGGTGATAGCTGCTTTTCTTTGAAGCATTATTTTGTGGTCTTTTGTTTAGGAATGTGCCAAATTTTACGGCCGATAAATAGAATGCAGTGAAGTACCTGGTTGGAAAAGCTGCGAGAAATTGTTCTGAAATGAATTATTTTAGCTCATATGCATTACGATACATTTCAGATTTTTCCTGTTGGGCTGCCTGAGTTGTCCAAAAGCCATCAAACAAAGTCAGATGTAACCTGCAAGTGGAGCGTTGCGGGGCTGGAACAGACACGGGGTGCACAGGCGCCTGCTGCAGCGACTGGCAGTGGGTCTGGGTGAAATGGGAGAGGGAGGAAATGCAGACTGCTTTGTATGGAAATTCCCTGTTTTGTCCTCCGAAAAATAAGCATTTTATCGGAGAAGAGGGAGAAGCATCACATACAGTAGAAATTTTGGAGAGAGATTGAGAATTACAAAGGAGTCAGCTGTAACAAAACGGAAGGCAGATTGCTAAACGAGCCAGCTGGGAGATGCCTTTGATGACGAGGCAGGGCTTAGTGCCTGCACACTGTGGGTTGATCTAAAGAAAGCTGCAGTTTTAAACCAGTTTCACTTGGACATTTTGTATCAGTTTAGCGCAACTTGCACTTGTCAAATCAAAACAGGGTTTTCTTATACTAGGATGCTGGCAATTGCTGCAGTTGAGCTGTAACTGGTTAACAGATACAGCTTAGCTAGAGAAGTGCAGATGCATGTGCAGTTCAGCACTGAGGAAATGCTCTCTTTGCCTTTTAAGAGTCTGAGCAGTAAACAGAGGAAGGGAGTGACTCCATAGATAGGGTTAAGGCAGGCAGTTCCTACACCCTTGTGTGGGGAGATAGAACCATGCACGGAAGCTGACTTTGATCCTGCTCCTCAGAGCTGGCAGAGAGAGAAAGCAGCTTTTGGGGATGCTGCTCCATAAAGTTCAGCATAAGCTGGGATTAGCTGTCATTGCATGTTCATCACAGCAGATGAATTGGTGTTCTCTTTGCTGCTTTCCCTTTCAGCTTCATCCATTTCGACTCAAACCTTAGTGCATTACCCCGTGCCAAGAAACCTCAGTTCACCGAGGCCAGTCTTTCCTTTTGGATCACTACTCATTTGGTCACTTCTGTGCATCCTCAGAGGTGGCTCAGAGACCTGTGTTTTGGGAAAATGAATTCCTGTGTGTTCAGACCTGGGTATCTGCTCACATGGCACTGCTGGGACTTGTTGGTGCAATCTTCTGTTTGGCTGAAGGCCTCCCTTTGTGATAAGGCCCCTGAACTAAGATACCTTCTGGTTTTTTTCCAGCTGTACCCTAAAAGAGATAACAGAGATAATCCTGATAAAAAACAAAACTCTTGTTTCCATGTGTTTAACATTATTGGCTGGGTGTAATGTGGAGTTAATATCCAAAGGGTTATCTATATAACAGCAAGCTCAGTCCTGCAGTTGGTTTGGAAAGCAGAAATAGTGAGTACTGCCTGGGTCACTTCTCTAACGGTGCTGTTGATTACCTGGTTTGACTCCTGTCTCTGCTGAGGATTTCTGAATAGTAAAATCCCAGATGGGAAGAGTTCGTGTTTTTTGTGTTTTTACTCTTTTCAGTGTGTGTTAAGAAGCTAAAATTGTAATGGTGCTTACTTGAAAGAACTGTGCTATATTCAAGGCATAATTTGTAATACATTAAAAGAATAGCATGCACCATTGCAAGAAGAGGCTTCCCTGCCAAATGTACTTGAATTTTATTAAGTCCTGCCATCTGCTTTCTTTGTACTATTCTTAATTTCCTGAGAAAAAGATCTAGGTGTTTTTTACTTTTTAAAAACTTACAATTCCTTTTTTGTTGTTGTTGTTTCTGGATTCTGTTGTTGGTGTTTCTTACTGGTATCCAGATCCCTTGAGTTTGTCTGCACAGCCATGTCTGGGGAGAGCCTAGCTGTCCTCCCTTTGCAGCCCCAATGGGATCCATCTACAGTAGCTGTAAGACTGTGGACTTCTGTTTCAAGCCCCTCCAAAGTTTGATAAAGACCACTTTCCCTGGTTCCCATATTATGAGAAATGTATAGACCACCAGAACGGCTCCATTTTGTTCCAAATTGCTTTTTGGATGAGGAGACACAAAGTATATTGCAAAGGTGGTAGCTGATGTGCATTTCTGTGTAAAAACATGCCCCTGTGCCTTTGTTTTTAATGCTTTTTTAATATTTTAGGGCTTGCCTACAGAGAGAGATTATATCGTGTTATGGTAGGGTGGGAATTTAAAGTAGCAATTTTGAAATGAATTAAATTAATTCGGATTCAAACATTCCTGTTCTGGCACAAATTAATCATGAATAATTAATTGCAAATAATTAATGCGGACTAACTATTCGGTATTTACAAGCCCTTAACAGTTTCAGTTCTCTCCCAGCGTCTTCGTCAGAGATCTGTTTACTGGCAGCAGCATCTTTATCATGGGAAGAATGAGCAAACAAGTACTCAGTGAAGGTGCATGTGCTTTTGTATCTTCTCTCACCAGTGGTAGCAAGCGGGCTGCTAGTGTGTATGCGTCTACCTGCTAGCTGTGGTAGTTTTGCCGTGTCCCTACAGTGAGTGGTTGTATTGAATTTCTGGACCAATGTGTGACAGTCGCTACGTCGCTGTCAAAATGAGGGACACCTCATTTTGTGACCATTTATTTACTCCAAACTCAGTCTCAGGACAGCAGGGCAGAAACTAGCATGCTGTCTGGCAGCAGTGTGGCACAGAGGGAGCCGGGTGCATGCCATCAAAGGCGGTGGCTGCAGCTCCTGCCTCCTGCAGCTGCTCGCAGTGCTCAGGGACAGCATCCTGCCTGCCCCTGGTGTGTGGGATGTGGGGTGTCAGCCTCAGGGCCATCACAGGGCTCTTGAGCAGTCAGGTCTGGAGACAGAGCAGTCTGTGTGCACTGTGCTCTCTGTGTGGTGTACATGCACACAGTGTACTCTGCTAGAGACACAGATTTGTTGGAATAGGGTACATGTGCCACTCGGAAAAATACCAGAAGGCAGACAGCATCCCTATAGCTGGCCTGTTGCTTGTCCTTTCTAGAAATCCTTCTCTCACTGGTAAGCCCTCTGATAGCAGAGAAGGGGCTGATACGTTCCTCTGTTGTTACTTTATTAAAGATACAATAAACTCTTGCCATGATTTTATCCGCTTGCCGTTAGCAGCCTCTACCAGCACTGCATTCAGATACGAGCCTGTGCGCAGAGCTGTAAATGAAGTATAAACCTGATTCCATTGTTGCGACGTGTTGCCAACACAGCACTTAACCACCACCCACCATCGACAAACAGTCTGGTGGTCACATCTGCATGTCAGTCCCATAAAAGGAAGCCCTGAGACTGTCAGAGTGTGAGGCAGAGCATTAGTGATTTCAATTCTGTTTTATTTTCAACTTGAAATGGAAGAAAACAGACAAAAAACAAATAAGAAAGCTAAACAGTTGCATGAGAGCTAGCAATTTGCTGGGCTCCAAGTGACAGACACTGCATTATCATAATTGTCTCTTCTACATGATAGGACAGAAAAATAATAATGTCATTTTATTTATAGCTGGGGTGCCCCCTTTATGAGAGTCATACAAGTTTCTGCCAAGTGGAGTAGGTCAAATGACATCTTTTGATCAGGCCTGTCCAAAGAGATCAAAGATGAATGGCAGGTAATGGATATCCAATGACAAACCAAATCTAAAACAGAAATAAGGCTGCCAGAGTCTGCCAGTTACCCATTAAAGGCTCACCTAACTAAGGCAGGCTGTTTGACATGTTAGCCGACCACCTAAATCAGGCAAGCGTAGGTACTAAAATTGTGTATTATCATTGGAAATGGCTATTATTTCCTCAGTAACATTTCTGTTAAGGCTTTGTTTGCGTAGGGCTGACCTGCAGTCAGAAGAAGTGGAGTCCTGAGTGAAGCAAAGCCTTTGGGCTCTGAGCGGTCAGGCTGTTCATAACCGTTAT
>NC_064444.1:10995718-11035718 GCF_023343835.1 Lagopus muta
CTCATCTACAGCAGTGTTCCTTTTGGAGAAAGACAACTGGCTAAAGAAGAAACAGCAGCACAACTGCATTTTGTGTTGTATGAACACTGCCCTTACTTTCACTCAAAGCAACTGTCCCTCATGGCATGAGGTGAATAAAGATTCTATAGCCTGTTAGAAGCTCCTTAATTTTTAATAGATTAGGCAAGAAAAAGCATTAGCTGGCTAGTAAAAAATGTATAGGGAGTTTTAAAGAAGAAAGCGTAAGTACTGAATAAACATATACTTAGTGAAATGTAAAAAATACAGGTTTTTAACTCAATTTCTAAGACTTCTGCAACAAAGTGCAGAGAAAGACAGATGAAATTATGTTCTGACTACCTATACTGAATAAGCCCAATGGGAAACCCTGTATATAGTTATCAGTGGCACTGAAATCTGCTTAGGAAAGCAACAAGTCTTTTGTTCTGTTGACAACAGTTATTACAATTAATTCATTTTGTGATTGGTATTTGCACTGAGTGACAAGGTGTTATTTTACCTCAGTAAAAGTTAAAATGGTAATACCTACATGCGAAATAACACCGAGTTTGCTATCACTCACTCGATAAAAGAAAAGCCTTTCCTCAGCAGAGCCTGCTCAGCTGCTGGGAGCCTGAAGGACGAGCATCGGGCTCTTCCCATCCCTCCTTCCTCACCACTCTTCCGTGCTCTTTTAAAGCTTTATTTGGGGGCTATCCCCCACTGGCAGGCAGAGAAGGAGCGCCAGGTGATGTAAATTTCACCTCCTGCAGCAGGAGCCAGCAAGCCAGGGGAAGTTTGCAGCGCTAGCAAATGGCAAATAACCCATTAGTTATGGATAGTTCAGCACGTCTCTACTTTTATTATAAGTTAGCCTCGCTAAACCATTGACTTAACAGAGAATCATTATAAATCCCCATTTTGAGTTTTTTTATTAGCAGTATTTATCACCTTCTCAAAATCAATCCTATATTTTTAAATTAAAACAAATGACTACTCGTGCTGCAATCAATATTAGTACATTTCCCTTTTAAAAAGGAGAAAAAAAAAATGGAATACAAAGAAATGTCCTTCTTTGGCTGCATCAATCCAATTTCAATATAATTCAATATTTAATAAATATAATCCTCCATGTCTGTGCAGGGAAACATCATAAAAAATGCAAAAGGTTTCCTGGTCTCCAATAACTTGCATGAAACAAAGTGTTTCCTTATTCCTTCCATAAATACTGCAGTCTTATGCTACTGCTTTTTTCTTCCTGTGTATCAGAGTTTGTTCTGATTATGTATAAGAAAAGAGGTTTACATATTTCATGATTAAAATCCGAAGCGCTACCCACCACCTCCAGAAAAATCCCCATCTTTCTCTTTGTACTTCTCTGGCTTGTTTTTAAAAGGGCAAAAAAAAACCCAACAAAAAACAAACCCTTATATAATACCTAATTTGTACATCTGTGGTTTCCCTCTGACTTGTGTAGGCACCATATGTTTTTAATTATCATAATAGCCTTAAAGAACCTGTTCAGTGGGAAACACATATGATCCTTTTATTACTGGTTTGTAATTTAAACAGTTTTAACAGAAAAGGTCTGGCTATAAGGGACCGAGAGGCACAAAGGTCTAAAAACCCTGTTATTGACCTCTGAAAGCACGAGTTCAAATCCCACCCACTGAGGTGGGACCCAGCTTTCCCTCCTCTGACAGAGGTAATCGGTCACATGTGAGACAACTCTTCGAGACCTCCAAAGACATAATCTCCAATCTCCAACGCCTCAGCGTCGCAGTCAGAGGCTGACACAATGAGGCGGGGGTCCGTAAATATTATCGTGTAATCGATCTGGGCTTCCTTCCCCCCAGCGAAAGCTTGGCGAGCAACACGGTAGGAGAAGCCCTACACAAGCCAGAAGCTTGGAATTTCAGCAACCCTCATTAGTTGTTGCCCTTTTAAATTCACGATTTTGTCCTTTATGCAAATGTGAGACTTGTGAACACGCCAGTCTCCCAGCCCCGGAAAACAGTCAGATATTCGGAGGTAGGAATTAAATTTAACAAGTTCAATTCACTCCTGATTCTGGACATCTAAACACATAATCAGTCTGATAATGTTATTAATTATCATTCAAGCGACAACCTTTGACACTGGCATGCTCCCACAACCTCCCTACTCCAATAACTCAAACAGAAAATCATTGGCATGAAAACCCACAGTCTTATGAACAGAAATTGCAAGTAAGCAGGCACTGAACACATAACTGGGAGCAAGCGAAAACCCCTTTTCAGGGAGAAAGCAGAGGCTCAGACAATAGCTCAGTCACTTGACCCAAAATGAAATTCTGTACAACTTTGTCCCAAAACAGATAATTTATACCCCAAACAAAGAGTTGTGGGGAGCTGAGGGTGGGGAAGGAGCACAGCTAAAATTACACTGAGGCTGGAGGTCGTTATGGCTCTATCTAGGGAGATGGATGGTGTCCTCATTAGGACAAAGCTTTATTTAGACAGACAGACAGAATCCTTATTAGAGCATTAGGCTGGAACGTTTAAACATCAGGAAATACAAAATTAAGATTTTGCAAATAAATGCTGACTTGGAGAAAAAAACCATGGAATTCCCCACACAGATCCCACTGGAACTATGTAGGAAAAATGAAATAACTCAGAATTACATCTCACGAGCCAGTCTGGCTCTTAAGGGGATTCTTGGAGAACTCTGTTTCACAAAAAAATGGGTACAGTGCCATGAAGAATGCAACTGAGCCATTCCCTTCCCATCCCTGTCTCGCTCCCCATCCCCACTCCCTCTGCTTTCTCCAGGGAAACTCAAATATTTTGCAATGATGGAAAGACAGCTTAATTATCTAGCACACAAAAAAAGACGGTCATTGTTTTCCATTTTACCTGAAAGCTAATGGATCTTGGAATACCAGACGTGGATGTTCAAAATCCCCTCTGGAGCCTTTCTGGTGATTTGTCGTCTCTTGGTTGCCTTTGGCGCACACCGGTCTCTGCCGAGGTAATATGTGAGCTATTTCACACTAAAAGCAGATTTTTTTGAGAGAGGCAGTGCACACACACACACACACACACATGCATACACACAGCCCTCCACCCCCTTGTCCTGCACCGTGCCAGCAGGTCCTGCCCCAAAGTGCAGCGACCCAAGGAGGAACTTCTTGTCCCACCGGTTTTAGAGAAGAAAAGGGTGGGAATCGGGCACGGCCCTGTGGAGCACACAGCCTGCAGGGCTCCAAATTGTGCTGTCTGTCTCTTCATCCCAGGTTTGGGGCAGATCTGCGGGTGCTGCTGTTCCCCATGCAGTGCTGAGACAGAGCTGGTGGGACGGACACATGGATGCTTCTCCCTGTGTGCAACGATCCTGGTGTGCCATGGGTCACCCACCCAGAAGCCTCTTTGCCAGCTTCTGGGCCTCCACATTGAACTGCCTGCTCGGGCCAGAAAGAGATGTTTATGGGAGATGGAGTTTCTGCCGGCATTAAAAAAATTGTACATTAAATTCTCTCATTTTGATCTAAAGAAATAAAGATCTATCTCTAGGATTTTTTTCTTGAGTATGTTTGCAACACTGGCATACATACTACACTAGAACCTCTTCCTTTTGGGCAGGCACACAGGCTCCATCCCCACGCTCCATCACATCTACCATCAAGACAAGCTAGCTAGGGACCCTCGTGCACAGTGCTTCTGCCTCTTCATCTTCTTCCTCTGCCATACACGTAAGAACACCATTCTACCTTAAGAGAAATCCTAGTTCTGGGCCAAAGAAAACTCTTTTCCTATTTAAGGATCTTCCTTTCACGGTAAGGATCTTCCAAATTTCCCAAAAGTGGATAACAACAATACCACTGTGATCCCATCTGTACACAGCAATGGCACTGTAATGCACAGAGCATAAAACACCAAATTCCCACAGACAGCATCTGTCTTTCTACAAACAATGGACCATTATCTTGTAAATAATTCTGATTAAGCTGCAGCATTTTCCCCAAACAAACAGTAGGGGAGCAGAGGGTGAGGATTTTTCTGATGGGAGTGCCGGTTTTCTCCTTCCCCAGCACTAACACTCCGTTTTTTATTCAACTGATTGGGCCCCTCCCCTGCCCGCTCTGTCCCCCATGGCTGGGTTTTCATGTTTTGACCTTATCCAGCTGCCAGTCATCTTGGCAACTAAAGAGGGAGCCGTCATGTTAACGGGATTGCCACCTCTATCCTGCAGGAAAGCTTTTCTGTTTTGTTTCTTTTCTCTTTTTCACCACCATGTACAGTTACACTTCTTGATACACCCATAAACCCTGCAGTTATTGAACTGGCCCCACGAAAGAGGATGGGAAGATCAGACTCCCAACGCTGTTGGGTAGAACAGTGTCAGCCAGCACCTGGCATGGCTACAGCTGCCAGCTGAAGGCACAGGGCTGTGCTGGCAGTCGTTGGCTTCCCCCAGCCGGAGCTGCCCCTTGCAGCATGAGGCAATGAGCAGAGCAGAGAGGAGCGGGGCTGGCCCTCGTGCCACTGAACCAGCTAGAAACCTACCATGGAGGTCTTAAAAGGATGTAAAACCAAAGCCAGTGCATTGGCTGGAGCGGGGCTGGCTGTACAAAGGGATGAGTAAAATGAGACACAATTGGTGCTGATGTGTCTTATAACAAACCTTTCTCACAAGGTTCACAAACTCATCTACGTGGCCCTAGAGAAAGCCCGGATTTGGTCTTTAACTTGTTCATTTCAATGCATAAAGCTTTCTTATATGTCTCTCTTGATAAATGTCACATCTCTACATGGCTAAGGTGTTGGTCTTCCTTCCCTGAATCCCTTTTACGCTTCCCATTATACATAGGAACTGGTCTGGACCAAATGCACTTCCTGACTTAAAAAAAACAACAACAAAAACCAACACAACAAAACAAACAGCATAGCCTAATCTAGGATGGTAATGCTGGAAAACAAGCAGTAAGAATTTGAACTGAGAAGTATTGATTTGGTGTCACTGCCATTCAGAGAAAACCTTACAACAGGCACTTCCAGTTCTCAGATCCACGAGCATGACTACATGCCCCAGCATCTGCCAAGGCCACAGCACAGCCAGGTAACCGTAACTGAGGGTAACTCTGGCAATGACACAGGGGGGACAGAAAGTAGCAAACACTGTAACAGGCCCCCAGACCCGAGCAGGACCTGCAGAGGACAGTGATATCCACACCCAAAGCATAATTTTTATGTGTGTTCATTTTCATCTTTTTTTTTTTATAACTTACTGTAGTATCAGGGAAGGAAGCATTTACACACTGAGGACATATATAAATGTTCTTCATCTCCAAAGTGCTTTGGAAACATTAATTAATTCATTTATCCTCACAGCACTCCCATCAGGGAGACAAGTACTATGATTTTCCATTTCACAATGGAGAATCCAAAGAGGAAAACTTACTTTTCCCATTGTCGGAGGGTGAATCACAGGTAGACTGGCAGCAGCAGTGAGGACTGCCAGATTGTGTGTGAGCTCCCCTCCTCAAACCTTACTTAAAAGACTCGCGTCCCACCACTAATGGCACATGTTGGGATATGCCTTGGGTTTTTCCTTCTGTAAGAGATAATTAAGGCACAATTCCCTCTCTGAACTGCTGAACAATGGCCGTTCTATGCAGGCAACAGAAACCCCACACTGGAGATTGGCTGAAAGAAACACAGACATTACAGCGGAGCCAGTGCAGGAGCAGCCCCATTTCCTCCAGTTTTAAGAGGAAATGCTCCAGGAAGATGCATCTGCTATCTTAGGTCACTCTCATCCACAATACATATCTAGAAATTTCAAGTATTCATAAAACTGCTGTGACCTCTGATATCTGTTCTCAAACCTAAGAGTGTTCCCATGACGTTTGTGCTGGAGGGATGCTCCTCATCCACCCGTGCTGTTGCTGTAACCAAACCTCTTTCCTCTTTGCCAGCAAATGCATGGCTGCTTCAAATGGCAACACAAGCTCCAGTTAGCCTGAAAGGGTCCACTTTAAGGCCTGTCTATGAAAAAAAATAGCAGTAGGAGTCTTGTAGGAAATTGTTCAGATCAGAGACGTAAATCAGCATCGAGGGACAACAAAATGGAAAATAAATCCTAACTCTACATTTCTCAGGAATAACTTTCACCTACTGAAATCCTCATCAGTGAAAACCTGGCCTGCCCTGGACTTCTTTGCTCTTTAGGTTGTATTTTGACAATAATAAAAATGCCCAGAAATCAAAACTTTTCAGGCATTTTCCTGGCTTGTAAAAGACACATTCATTAGCAAAATAGAGTGCCAAGCTAAACCATGGCATATTGCAGAATGCACGACTACATCCTACAGGGGGGAGGCCGGTACCTAGATGTTGCTTTGGAACAACCAGAACAATTGTTTAGTGAGAAATGTTTTTTGCATATGACTCATCAACCCTTGAAAACAGGATTTCTTATATAATACAAGTGCTGACACAGCCTTCACTTGAATGGTGTGACTGCAGCTGTATAATTACAACTTTAGATTAGATGTTATGGACCTTAGGTTATGCCATGCAGACAAATGCTCCATTGTATCAGAGAGATATTTTTTCCTTAGTCATATTGCCCACAGGACAATAGGGACTACATTCACAGCTCACTGTGTAGAAGTTTTGGCATGTAGCAGCCAGCGGTACTACACAAGATGAGATTATACCCTATGGGGGTTAAATGGATTCATAACTGCTACTTTTTCATGTCTTTTTTTCTTTGCTCCCAGCTGATACTTTTTTGGGAGTGCTCTCCAAATAAAAGGAAGAACAATCTCACACTGAGTCTGGATAAATGTTACAGTTGTCTCACAAATGCTGTATTATTTCTAGCCCTTCCAAAATAATATAATTGTCCTACTGCTGAACTACAGATTTTTCTCAGTATGACACAGAACGCTAAAATGTCAGGTCCTGACTCATGGTGTTTCGGTGGAATAAATAAAAAGTACCAATATGCTATTCAAAACTGACAGCATTAATGAAGATGTGACACTGGGAACCCCAGTCCCCTCTAACTTCCATTGCCTACTGATCGGTGCAGCGAACAATAGGCCACCTCTTATGGGTCCCATCCTGGAGACACTTACCAGAGGCCTGAGCGACATTACTGGCACCAACGCGACTGGCTGCTTGTTATCCTATGCTCCCTTTACCTTGGGAGCACTGTGCATGAAGGAGGCAAGTCTCAGGACGTTTACCACACATTCCTTCCATGGGAAATGAAAAGCAGAGTTAAGCACTGTGGGCAGTACTGTAGACTGTAACAACGTAAGACCGGACGAGATGAACTGAGAAAGGTGTCAGGCGGGCCGTGCACTCACAGATGGGCAGCGCCTGTCCCTCACTGGGCTTGGCTCCCAGCTGCAGGACTGGGCCCACACACGGCAGCTCACCCTGGCCAGCCAGGCACCGGCACTTACACACCCATCCAGCATCACTCATGTTTAACCCACAGGCCCCCATGGAAACATTCACTGGATTGCACCAGCGAGAGAGGGGGCACAGCTCCCGCACTGCCAAGGACTTTTCTGTGCCGAAGGAAACAAACCTAGCCTGCCTAACCACGCATCGCGTTCTTCTGATGGCAAACCACGTTTAAGAGACTGCGCTTTGAATGAATACGCTCCAAAAAGGCCAGCGAGCTGCCTTGTAGGCTTTGCCTCTCACAGCATGAGCCAGCCGTGGATTGCACGAGTGGTCCTCAGTCTACCAAAGATAAAACAGTTGCGCAGAGTTGTCTTGAATGAATTAACAAAATGACTCAAAACTGCACTAATGGTTAACAGCTTTTTTTTTATTAGCAACACTGAGATAAGTTATTGAAGCATTTTAGTATTGTTTTACATTCCATTCAGAAGTGACCTAACTTGTAACTCCATATACATTTAAAGATATAGTTTGACACTTATTCAGAAAGCAACAATTATTAAAACTTACATACCTTCATTACCAGGAAACCTTAATATATTTTCTAATTACTTCCAACAATACTCTATTCCAAAGCACATGATAACCCACTAGAAGTTTACACATTTCACTTCAGTCACAGGTTTTAAATTGTGGATGTCAGAGTGCTGTTCATTGAATTTTACTGTCTTTCTTGGTTAATATTGGAAAACCTGGCACAATATATTAAGCTAGAAATATTGCTTAAAGAATATGAAAAAAGATAACTACAGTATTTTTTCCTGCTAAAGCATTACAAAATACAGGACCATTAAAAACTCAAATAGAAATGACAATAAATAACCTTAAAAATGTTAAGAGAATTTTCACTCATACTAAAGTCCATTCCCTAAGCTTGCCAAACACATAAATAACAGAACATATTCAG
Source organism: Lagopus muta (assembly GCF_023343835.1). NCBI lineage: Eukaryota > Metazoa > Chordata > Aves > Galliformes > Phasianidae > Lagopus > Lagopus muta. The sequence continues at coordinate 11,004,092 of NC_064444.1, forward strand.
GACCTCTATTTTTGTACTATTATGATGGTTTGTTATATATTGTGGATGCTTTGTGTATACATATATTAATGCTTACACTTAAGGTATATATTTTTTCTTTGCTGAAACAATTAATAAGCCTCAGGTAATTATTCATCCCTGGCACTACAAGTATCTAGATACGAGGGACAAAACCCCAGAAATCCCAGATATGCAACACTATGCATAGCAAGATCACCTCAGCATAAAGATATTCTAAGTTCTTTAGATTACAAAGATGAATTTGGTTATTTATTTCTGAAAGCCTGTAAAATAAAATTATAATTGCTGTCAAATTAATTGTTTAAAATCGGCCTCGTAATAGGTATTAATCGTACACTTAGTTTTGACTTAAAACGATGCCTAAATTGCTCAGGTGTATGTGTATGTGTAGATGTAGGAAATACTACACCTCAGGCACAAGCATATATATTCCTGAACCGAAACACAAACCAGAGCACTGTCTCACTTTGCAAAGATCTGGAAACATCTCTATGCCTCTGCCTAATCCTAAATTATAATTTAAATTTGACCTGGATATGACAAAAACAATAAGAATATATTGTTTGGGAGATGAAACTTAGAGCAAAATCATACGGCTCTAGGCTTACATCATTATTTTGTCCCTGCAAAGAAAAGAAAAGCCTTTCTGTGCTGGGGATTTGCCCTGGTGCGGCTGGCCACTGATGTCTGAAATCGAGGCACATTCCGAGGCCTTCTTTTGCAAACACAATCCCCCTTTCAGATCTGGTGCTGGGAGGGACTGAATGCCTCCACTTTCATTGGGAATAGAAGGTACTCAGAACTGAGCTGTATCAGATATTTTAGGGGTTAACTTCCAGAAACATTAACGGAATGGGAGTGTTACACTGCAATATGAAAAACTCTAAGAAATAAGTTTCCAACAGTGAACAAAAACAGTGACATCAAACTTATCGCCGGACCAATGTCTGATACAAAAAAATACAATGAAATTAAATTACATGAAAATAGCAATAAAATTTAAAGTCAAATAAACACAGGACCTGATTCTGCAATCCTTAGTCATGTAAGTAGTCCCACTCATCGAGAATGAGGGATGCAAGACTGGGTCCTTAGCTTCTGCTTAGGAAGTCAATGTTGATTCAGACAGTATCTTTTCTAGCCAAAAATATGCAGCAAAAGGAAAGTAACATAAACAAGGCTAAATGTCAACAGTGTTTGCAGACTTACAGACACCATCCATTTGTTTGTACTGAAATGACTAGCGAACCATTTGGCAAATACAATGCTATTCACAGACCGGCCCTTTTATCCAGCAACACAAACTTCACTGGATCACTGGCATTCCCAGTTAATTAAAAAAAGGAAGCAAGCCATATGAGTTTGGTTTGATATTGCCATGCAAATGGCACTGCGACTTCCAGAAGTGGCTGCAGCCCGGCACGAGGGCAGGCACTGATCCCTGAGCACTGTGGCTCAAACCGAGAGCAGGCCCTGTGCTGCGACTGAAGCAGCCTCCTCAGGCACCACACTGGGTACAGAAAAGACTGCAGCAAAGGTTCCACGGTATTTCCTTCTGCCTTGAAGGAGAATATTCTGGTTACCCCTTCAAAGGCAGAAATGCTGGGTTACTTAACTCACCGCATTAGGGCATACTTTGAACGGTTCTGAGCACTGCGCTTTGCTGCAGCCCCGAGGACCTTCCCTGACCACAGAGCTGTCCTACAGCTCGGATATATAGGACTTTTGCTTCTGTTTAATGTGGATTTTATAATTTTAAAGAGCTGCAATAAGGTGAAGGCACACAAACAATTAAAAATCTTTTTCTGCATGTTACGTGTTGTGGTAGTTCTGAAGGGGTTAGCATTACAATCCTTTTGGTTTTGACACCTGTGGCAAGAAGCAATTTACAAAGACTAAATTCACTATTTCAACATTGGGGTACAGCACTATAATTATGTGACAATAAAACTGTAATAATCTGCCACAGTCAATCTTCCCCTTGCCCAGCCCTCTTGTCTGTGCTACAGTTCCACATTTGGAAGGTATTTCAGAAAGTTACAATGCTGAACAATTTAATAATTCTGTGCAGAGCTGAACACTTTCTGCTCAAAAGGAAACTGAAAGTGCCCAGCCCTTCGCTGGAGAACTTGAGAGCTGCTGCCGTGCACTAGAAGGGCCCTGCCCTATTTTCATACAGTGAAAGAAGTGAGGGAGGTGGAGCCTATGTGGAGAAAACAGCACTAATTGCAGAGGAAAGCAAGCATGAATGGAAGCAAATTAGATTTAGAGGGACAAGATGGAACTAATACTTTTGGTCATCATTAAGTGTGGGTTCAATAGCACTAATACATTAAACAACCAGCTAATGCCCCAGACCATCTCTGGCCAATAGTTCTGTAGTCCACCGGCAGTTCTTTGAAAGCCTAGATACATCTCAAGCAAAAAATGCTAGGGATATTTTACCGTCTTAGCCACAAAGCAGGAAGACTGAAAGGGAAGGAGAGACAAGAAAGAGTTTTGTCATAAACAGATGCTCTACAAATCATATAAATTAGCAACTTAGACCAGGAGCTGGAACATTACTGCAATACAGCTATGTGTGTAACGGAAGCCAGGCAGAGAAACAGAAGAGCAGAAATGGAAAGCATCTTCTAAATCTTAAATAGAAAGTAGATCTACAACCTCCAAGCATTACTTCTCAAATGAGCAAGAGCTGTGAAAGCAGACTACGTGGATGCTCAAGACAGCTGCCAAAGCCAGAAGCCCAGCATGACGGCTCCTTCCCTGACCTGGGCTGCTGGCTGCAAGCAGCAGTGAAAGGCACATCCCTGTTCTTACAGGCTGCATGGTAGCAAAGATTGACAAGATCAGCTCTTGGGTTTAGTCACTTAAGACTCTGGAAACAAATACAGTTAAGTTAGAAAAGGTCAGGAGACTAAAAATTCATCAATTATACTTTTTATTTTCCTTTTGTTCTTTCCTATTCTGCTAGATGTGTAAAGGAGATTTGTTGTGATTTTTCTCAGCAGTATTTTGGCATGGAAATTTCTCTATTACAAAGTGATGCTAGTTCTTTCTTTTCTAATTGTGCCTTTCACCCCTACAGCCTAAAGCATGACAGGAGCAGAAACAAATTACAGGCACATCACCAGACCCTCTTGCTCTATATACAGGGAAACTGAGGGTTGCTTCCCCATGAGGGGTGACTACTCAGAACAATAATGTGTATTGGCGGAATTGCCCTCTAGAAATTAAACCAAGATTTGTGCTTAAAAATGGACCCATTCTCTTAAAGGTAAAATCTGCCAACTAAAAACGATCTACACAGATCACTGAAAATCCCAGCTTGTTGTAATGAAGCCAGAAATTTAGTGCAATTAACATGGCCAAACAAAGATGCAATCTCAGCCGACTGAGAATCTTATTTCAACCGTGTTCTGACTGTGGAAAGGGCACCAGAGATTGTGCAAGGAATGTTATCAAGGGTATCAGTGCTCTCTCCTGAGATGCCAACACCCACCCACCATTGGCTGTAAAAAGAAAGGCAAATACACGGAGTCCCCCAAAACACAAACAGCCACAAGAATCATGCCCTGGGACCGGGTGCTGGAAGTGGGCCTCAGGCTTCCTGATCTCTCTGAGTAGGGGAAACAAAGGGAACCACGACTCGGGTCATGGGCTTTGTGCAAGAGGGAAGGAAGGCTAATAAATTAGCAAAGCGCTCCTGCTGGCTAATCTGCAAGTGCAGAAACATCAGGTGAGATTCCCCACACTAGCATGCACAGATGGAGTGTGATTTCACAGTACAAAATGTCACTGAGAAAATGAAAACTCCCTAAAAACACTACTTTCAATAGGGTGGTGTCTAAATCAATGAAATGAATAAGAACTACTGACAGAGGGATTGTTCGTATTCATCCGTTTTTGCTGTGAGATATCAAGAAAAATGAAATGATATACTTAAATACTCAACCTTAATACTTATGTTCTGCAAATACTCAACAGAATGTCAGTAAGAATTTTAAAAAGCTATTTTTGGAGGGGGGAGAAAAGAGGACTCGCGCTGCATTTTCCATTTTAAAATGGCTTAAAAAGTAGAACAGACAAGCTTCTGTTGGCTTTTTTTTTCCCTTCATACTTCAAGTCAAACGCATTATCACTGGGCAGAGCTTGTGAAAGGGATATGGTCTTTAAAATCACATAAACTCTAGCCATCATAAAACGTCTGCTGAATTGATTGGAAGATGAAACAAAAAACTAATGGAAGTAACATGACCTCATTTCAATAATTCTGTGAGAGGTTTTGTTTTTGTCGTTTTAAAAATCTTGTGTCTGAGAAGAAGTATAAAGATATTTTGTATAAAGCAACTGATCTTATTTTTCCAATTTTTTTTGTTTAGTTGTTTTCTCTGATGCATTTTTGGTACCTAATTGTTTGTAATCTTCAAATACAGAGAGAAAAAATCCAAGGGTTTTACCAGCTCCTAACTGAAAGCAAGTACCAATTATGTTAAAACACCAGAAATCTAACTACTGATTTTGAAGAATCTGGAACTATTTCTAACTCTCCTCATTGGGTCTCAGTGAACAGAGACACAGGAATTTACAGTACGGACTGGCAAACACCTGCACCTGGGGTTCAGCTTAGGTAATAACAGTAGTGTGAAGGCAAAATGCTCTCTAAGAATACAAGCGAGTGAAACTTTGCTGGGAGAAATTGTACTTTTCTATCGGACCAACCAACACACTTGGAAAAGCAGGCAGAGGCACGAAGAAGCAGTGGAGTCAAACAAAGCTCCTAACAACCTGAACTTAACCAGCGTAACCACTCACAAGTGGTTGCAGGTTTAGGGTTTCATTTTGAACTGTTGAGCTTTATAACTGTTGATCACATTCTCTTTTCTTTTCTTTTTTATTTTAAACTTGAATACATTTTCTTATGCACGTTCAGCTCTGACAATGAGCTTTCTGATTCGTTTGAAGGTTAAATGAAACAAGAACATTACTGAAGTTTTTGTGTCCTTTGCTGACTCTGCTTTTTAAAGTGATACTGTTTTTCAACGGATTTACATTCTAAAATCTCTTTCAAGCGAGCACTATGCTTACAAAACAGGAGATAAATAGGAAAGTCCTCAGTCTCACTTGTTCCAAACGGATTTAGCTTTCCTTTTTGTCAGTTTTCTATAACAAGGGTAAAAAACTGGGGGGCTTTGTTTGGTGCACTGTTGTTTTAATTACTCAGAGGCATATTCTTAATTAGGCAAACCACAACTTGTACAACCTCTATTAGGACAGTGAAAATTGTCAAAGGCGACTATTGTATAGTTGCCATTGAAACAATTCAGAAAAACATAATTATTAAAAAATAAGGGAGGGGAGAGGGAGATAAAGGAAAAGAATACCTCTTCATTAAAGGTAGATGCATTCCATCCACCTGGCCTTTGATTTAATGGATATCATGGAAACTGAATGCACTCCAAGTAAAAGCACAGAGAGAGACAGAGACAGACAGAACGCGCAAGGCTTGCCTGGCAGAGCATCCAGTGTTTGTCTTGGGTTCTTACTTGTATCAGAATACTGAAAAGTTTGCAAGTTACCATGTGATTTTTTAAAAACCTTTTCCTCCTTTGAGTATGCTAAAGCAGTAAATATCCCCTTCAGATGCCACTAGCACAGATAGTCTATATTGCTGCTACTATGGTTTAAAAGCAAGTTCTTCCTAAAATTCTGTGTAAGTATATGCATGCAGCACTGCTGATTTCAATGAAATAGACCACATATAAGACTAGAATTTGGCCCACAGGGTTTAACATTTAAAAAAATGTATTACTAACAAACATGACTAAGTATATTTAAAGAGCAGCTTCTTGATTCTGCACAAGTGTTTTCTGAAACGGTCTAAAAGAAGGTCTAAAACTTACCACACAAGTCAGGTCTCTTGATACATCCACTAGTTGCTGTGCTACTTGCAAGTCCATTAAAGGCTGCTAAGCCATCAGAGCTGTAAGCTCTTAGGACTGACAACATGTTCATCTGCTTCTCCAGGACCTGCGGACCCTGAACTTGTTCGGGTTTCATCACTCCTTGTGCAGTTTCATGGGAGGATAGAAGATTCTGACTGTGCCACTGCTTTTCTGATGCTTGTGGCAGTGGCGATACGAGCCCTTGTGCTGGTTGTGAGGTGACTGCACTTTGTATGTTGTCGCCTCCTTCACTGCTTTCCTTGTTTAGGGCAGACAACTGCTTATTCATAATATCTGGTTCTGTTTCAATGTCCTCATCTTCAATGTTTTCCTCCTTGGAAGATTCCATATCCTCAGATGAAGCTATGTCAGAAAGGTCATCAGTAGCACTTTTATTTACAGAGTCAGAGAGCAGAATATTTGGGTCATCTTCAGACTGTGGTTTTATTTCAGATTCATTACTGGTGCAAGAATTTTGTGTTCCTGTGCCAATAACACCAGGATAAACACCAAACTGCTTATAGAAGTCTGTTGTAAAATTACAAAAAGTGGATTCCATGTGGCTGGGCCAGGCAGCACTCTTTTGCTCTCCCAGGGTCTCTTTATTTTGTCCTTGGGTCATTTTCTCAGAAGCTGAGTCCAGCTGGCTAAGCATGTTTGAAACTACGGCCTCTTTGCTGGACTGCACAGAAGCAGAGAGCAAGCTCACTTTGTTGACTGAGGCTGAAGCTTCTCTAGATTGCTCTTTGTTGTTCCCTATGATGTTGTCCTTACGTTTAGCCTTGCCCAAGTGGTTGGCCTGGAGGTGCAGAGCCATTAGTTCCATAGATGAAGTGGTAAAGGAGCAAAATAAGCAGCCGTGCCACGCAATATTGTCTTGCACAGTAACAGATGAACCTGGAAGGGAGGCTGCATCTGGCCTTACGGATAAGTCAAGAGGTTCATATTGCGACTTCTCAGTTTTTCTCTGGGAGGACTTGCTATTGATCTTTTCCTCACCTCCTTCTGCGCCCAGAGCTTTTGCTGAAAGTGGATCTGATAGAGCTTTATCCTTCATTTCTTTTTCTTTCTTCAAAGAACTTAGGACAAAGCTGTCCATGAAAGCTTGCAAAGACCCTTGAAAGTTCACGCCGTTCCCAACCATATTCTGGTAAGCACGGCCAAGTTCAGAGAAGTGTGTTCCTTTGGAAGATAAGTCAGAACCCTTCATGTTTTCTGAAGATACTTCAGATGACATGCCAGCTGCTTGTCCTTGCTGATCTCCAGAAGACAGCATTCCTGACGCCCACTGTTGTGAGACCATGCCACTTCGGAAATCAATAGCAGGAAGCCCCTTGAAGGCTCCCCTCAGTATATCTGGTCTAATAAACACAGAACTTTTACTTGATGTCTCTTCTTTGTGTTCTTGGTTTGCAGCCTGCCCCGACAGTGGTCCCGCTCCATTTTGTCTCTCCCGATGGTGCCTCTCCAAGTGGTACTTGAGGGACGCAGACTGAGTACCAGCGTAATCACAATGCGGACACTTGTAAGGCTTCTCACCTATGTGTATGCATAAAAAGACAAGTACAAAGGAGGAGAGTTAACTGCACTTTGGTGCATGGATGAGTAAAGAAAAAGAAAATCATTATTAGCTTCCTGAAAACAAGATCTTACCGCTAATAATTCGTTTTTAAAAAAGAAACGCCTTTAATTGAAGAGTAATTCAAAAACTGAGCATTCCTAAAGCAGATTTCCAGAATGTGGGGCCATTCTGGAATGACATGGTAACTACACACAATTAGCCATCTTCTTCTTAATCTAACATGTAAAAAACTGTTGTAGAATTAAAAGCTATGATTATGAAAATGAAGCATAACAATTTCAACCACAGTAATCATTAAAAGTACAATTTTTTTTTTTTTTTTTAAAAAGAGATGAAGAATGTAACAAATGGATGGTTGCAATATTTTGTGTATACAATTGCTCTAAAATTTGTTTAAATTATACACATGGAAACCATTTTTAAACCTAAAAATTTTATGGCACTGTTACGCAAGACTGAAATGAATGATTTAAGTCTTGCTCTGCAGTAAATCATGGATATAATTAGCAAATGGCATACTGCACAAGTAATTTATCATTATTTGGAGGGCACCATTCCAGAAGGATTCAAAGATCTGCAGACCTACTGCATTGTTTCTAAATAAAGAACTATAAATACGGATTCTATAAAATATTAATATCATCATACCACATTATGATTGCAGCATGTAAGAACATATAGTTAAAATAAAAAGCACTCAAAATTAAAAAAAAAAAAGCAAAAAAGAAATAAAATACAAAATAAATTTAGTGCTAATTTCAAATATAGAAACTATCTACTGGTTTTTGCAGTCCTTTAAATTTGTACTACAGGTACTTCTAATGCTCAAGTAGTAAAATGTGTAATTTAACTATCATAATTGCTTTTCTAGGATTACTTTAAATAGAGATTTAAAACATATAAGATGATTTTCAATGAATTAAATAATGTTTGAGTCCCATATAAACTTTTATTGTTTTTCCTATACTTTCAAAGAGGTAGAAGATATTACACACACAATAAATATTCACATACAGACATAAATACATATCCAAAAAGAATGCATGCCTAAGTGAACGTACATCCAAACTTGTACGGAGCACTTGTGAGCAATGCAGAGATCCTTTAAAAGGAAGTTTGGAGATACTCACTGGAAGACACAGGAATGTGAAAGACCTGCAAGCTGCCGATACTGACAATTATTTCTACCAGGGAGTTGAACAAGAAGAAGAAATAGTTTTTTCTATGTAGCTTTTTCTCCAAAAGACAATGACCAACCTCTCCTGAATGCTGGTGGAAAAACATGCTTCAAAAGCTTTCTACACAGTGGGGGGAAAAAAAAAAGAAAAAAGAAAAGAAAGAAAAAAAGCTGTATGATATTCTGCAGTTTACCAAACCAGCTGGAAAGTCACCCATTTTCAAATAACCTCAAAATCTGCTTAAAACAAAATTGAAAGGCTTTCCAACTTTCTTTGTGTAAGCTGCAGGCTCAGCTGAAAGGCTGTTGGGTACTTGGGAAGCTGCTCCTTGCACTGATCACAGGAACTTCCTAATGAGATGCACCACAAAACCCTCAAACTAGCCATACAGTGGCTGGTTACGTGCTGTAACTCAGACAGGGCTCAAGTGAATTATAAGGAGCAGAAATCCTAAATCCGTATGTAATCCCAAAGCTAAACGGTGAGACATGAGAGCTTTACATCAACCACGTTAATCGACCTGTTTCGAGGAGGAAAGTGCAGCACCTCGAACAGGAGGTGTTGAGCTGAGGCAGAGGTAGGAATTAGCAGGGTTAGGCCTGGGTCCACACAGCTTAACGGAGGAAATCAGAATTAAACATTTCAGTGCAACTTCTGAGTTTTTCGCTATCACCTTATTCAGTTCTACTGCTCCACCAAGAAGATGCACGGCTGTGTTCAGCGGGAGCCACACAGAGACAAACTCCTGATGGGCAGGAACCACTGACCTGAGATGCGTCATGTCTGCTCGGGCTTCTCTCTGCTCAGGTGAGTGTGCACACAGACTCACAGCCCCGCCACTGGGACAAGGGGCCAGAAGACATCGGCTGTCTATTTGTTTGCGTTCCTGCAGGACTGTTTGGGAGCGTGTAAACCTCGACAGCTGTGCTGCCAGTCAGAATGTGGACAAATATTAATGCTGTTTTTACAGCATGCACATACTGCAGTGTTTCTGAGCTGCTTGTTTGTCCCACCAGTTACTGCCGATTACACAACAGCCACCAGTCACCTCTGACACAGCCTAGGCACTTTGAGTACCATCTGAGAAGCAGACTGGTGAAAAACAAACAGAGGAATTTATAAGGTTAAATGCTCTCACATTTGAGTTTTCACTCCTCTTAACTGAAAAGCTCTTCCACAGCATCCCCTATGCGGAAATCTTTAACACAACTGTATTAATCACTTGCTTTTATTCTAACGATAGCTCGGTGTGTGTTGGCATTGCACATCAAGTGACACCATTAATAAGTGTGTCCCAGTATTGCAGGCGCTACGTCAACTGCTGGATAACATGCATCTACAGCACAGAGGATTCCATAATATAAGCTGCTCTAATCACTCAATCACAGAATCGTAGGGGTTGGAAGGGACCTCTGGAGATCGTCTACTCCAACCTGCTAATGCTGCTAAAACATGCAGAAGCTGTTCAAGGCAATAGGTGCATTTAAAAATGAGTTTCAGTGAGTTAATTTAAGCTAACTAGAGGAGACACTGTGGTTCTTTTGCATATGTGAAGTAACCCCAGTCTGAAGTACTGGGCACAGCAATGTATTCTTATTTTGCTTGCAGAGCCCTGAAGTTATTACACATTCCTTTAGAAGGCCTCTCCACTGAGCGAGCTTCCTTTCAGCAGAGGAGACCTGGGCACAGCTCACCCAAATGCCACATGCACAAGACTGAAATAAGCCACTGACTGAGGGGGATTGATAAAAAGTGCAAGCATCTCTTCACCTTGCTTCACTGCTCCTGTGGTGCTCCCACCTCTTGCATGTCTAGAAATAAATTCTAACACTGAAGGGCTGCAATTGGACTCAACATGTAGCAACACACTGTGCCACCTTTACACTGCAGCACTGGCCAAATAACATCATTCAAAGGGAAGTACTCCAAACCTTTCTTTTTTTTCCTCTCTCTTTTAGATCAAAATGTTGGCAGTGATTAGTGTACTTCAAAGCAATCTTAACTGTTGCTATTTCAAGGGCAGGCACTGGCAGAAGGGAGAAGGACTGAGTAAATCATCTGTTGATCTTTGAAATTTACAGATTCACCATTTCCTAAATAGAGGAACTGTAAAAAGTACTTTGCACTATTTCATCCACTCAGAATAACACCCAACAATGCTCATGTAAGTCACCACACAAACAACAAAATAGAGCTATAAACTGCAATGGAAAAAAAGAACAACCTAATTTAAACCAAACAAACCAAAAACCAATCTGGTTTTAATGGAAAACCCAAAGGACTCCTGATTTCCAATCAACAGTTGTAATTGCGTATGTCTGAAGAATAGTAAAGGGGATAAGACAGCTAAGGCACACTTCTCATCAGAAGACAACCTGTTCGTATCTTGCGCTTGGGGAAAGCATTTCAGAGAACTCGTCCTATATAACGACTACCCGGGTAATACTGCCAAGAGCAGTGTCTGGATGAGTTATTTAACACTTAATATCAGTTCACATAAATTAAGGTTGCCATGTAAGAGTGAGGGAACTTGACTTTTTCCAAAATAGTTTTTTGCATTTCATATCCAACAGTCATTTTTCACTGTTTGGAAAGGCAACGATCATCCTAATCTTGCTAATTTTCTGGACGTGTGTGCATCCCTGCAAACCCTTTCACAGTAGAGTAGAAAGAGTGAATATCCCAATGTGTACAATAAAAAAAGAAAGCATCTTGTTGAGAGTAACTTATCTAGGCAACATAATCACAGTTCTGATCTATCTACCACTCTGATTTTACAAGACACAAGGCATCTCACAAGAACTATTTCGTATCAGGATACAATAAAACAATAAAATTCAATGCTGCTTGTAAAATCTGCACAAAATCTTGGTAGATAACTGGAAACAGACATGCTACCCAGTAGCACGAGGTCTTTCAATATAGCAGGTTGCATAAACAAAGCAGTGCTCGATCTACTACCAATCCTGCTCAAAATGCAGTCCAATAACACCAGTCATACGAATCACCTATGCAAGGAGACCACAGTCCAATTACAAATACATTTACAGATTTTATGGCTAGAAGGGACAATATCCTGTCTTATTTGCTGTACCAAACAGGCCAAAGATCCTCACATGATAATTCCTGCATCAAAACCACAATTGCAATTTGACACAAACCATACTTTCTTATTTTAAATATATTTTATTCACAGCAATCAACACGTTCAACATGTCCTTATGTAAACTGTTTGATTGGTTAATTATTTTCACTGTTGCCTTATTTCCAGTTTTTATTTGTCCCAAGTCTGTTTCCTATACTGAACCTCACAGCATCTTTTCCCTGCGACACTAAATGATTTGGTTTTTTTGAATCAAAGATCTGTTCCCTGAGAACGGTACTCGCCCTCATCTCACCAACTTCTCTTGCTCCTGAGTGGAATACCCTTTCCAATTATCAAATGTCCTTTTCAATTATAGGTACCCACTAAAGCTTTGATGAAGTTTCAACCAGATATTATTCTTATACAAACACTGTTTACATCCATAGCTATAGCAATCAGCTAACAGCTCACATTCTGTTGCTTCTCTACCGTAATCCCAGACCCAGTTCATCAACAGCTCTAGTATTTGTTCCTCTACATTTTGCTGTTTTAAAATTCATATCATTGAGAAGAACCCACTCGACTAAGCAACCCATCAGTCCCTCCCCGTGATTTTTAGCATTTTACCATTTTCGTGCCATTGGTAAATTTTATCAACAGTGATTTTATACGCTTTTCCAAATTATGATGAAATGCCAAACTGACTGAGCTGAGAGCACTGCTGTGGGACTGATGGGTTATAGGCCACTTCATCTCTGCAGCCGTGGATTTTTAGGGGAATGTCATATAGAACAAGCTGCTTTCACAAGACTTGAGAGAAACCCGAGGAACTTGACAAAACTTACTTTCATATAATAAATTTGATTGGCGTTATGTTATCAAATCTTAATTATTATTTACCAAATTAGTTCTGTAATTTTATCCAAAACATCATAGAATGGCCAGGGTTGGATGGGACCTCAAGGATCATGAATCTCCAACCCCCTGCCACATGCAGGGCCACTTATAGGGTAAGTCCACTTATAATTTCAAGGTCTCCTCGTCTCTGTTTTTGGAAAAACTAGAATGCTCCAGAACTTCCATCCATTCCATCTTCCAATACTTTTTTTTTCTCCTAATGAATTTTAATGATTCAGAGGGCCCTCCAGCCAGAGTTTTTAAGACTTAATCTACAGGTTATCCAGTATCCAGTTTCATCGTTCTAAAAAATATTAAAATGTAGTGGGCTACACTGTAACAGCCTCACTACTTAATGGCTGAACTGCATCAATGGAAAATACCTATAAAATCCATGATGCTTTTTTTCCTGAGAACAGTGAAGAAGAGTATTCAGTCTTGCCTACTATGGTTGATACTTTTTTATCCATGTCTTATCCAGTATTAGCAAGATAGCAAGTGTTAAACTTGCCAGATCTACAGAATTTATCCTGTTCTCTGAAACTCTAATATCCACACATGCCTTTTTTCTTTTAGTTTCCCTTACAAAGGGACTTCTTAACTGTCCATTTACATTTACTGCTATCAGCTTCTTTATTTTTTTTTTAATAGCCACTACACTACGTCTTTTAAAAAATCTGTAATGCCTTCTATACATCCATTCCCCAATTAATGCCCTCCCCCCTTTTTTAGAAACCCTGTTCTTATGGAGTTTGCCTATGCACTGTGCTTCTCTGCTCCTCAGCACAGTGAGGTCTGTGCACCCCACACCTAAAGCTCCAGCAGCCAGTAGGGAGGTTTCGATGGACACTCAGGGACAATGGAAGTCTCAATGGGATCCCATAATTTCTAAACAAGATAGTTTTCCTTCATGCAAAGCAAACGAAATCAAACATCTTATAATTCCAGAGAATACTGCCTAATGAAAATATTGAAAACATTTTATAGCATTTTTTATTTTACCATTGAAACAGTTATTGATAACCTATTTTATCCATTGTGCAGTAGATATTTTAGAAATGAATTGCTGTATGGTTTAATTAGTTCATTATTATGCCTATTCTTACATGGTAATTTCTTTTATCATTCTAATCATTCACTTCACACTTTTTAAACCAAATGGAATATCAAAGGTTCTGTAGGATTATTTTTGGATCCTGCACATGTTTCACCACACAATTAATCTGTTTGTCAGAAATACTAGTTAACTTCTTCTCGATGCCACTTTCCTTTACCAGCTATTTTTCTCTATTCTATACAATGAAATTGTCCTATCCTTTAAGAGGACAGATGCTTTTGTCTCCGTGTATTAAATATTTTTCAATTGTACATGAGGTATTACAATAAAATAGTTTAATTTTTATAAAGTTTTGTAATTGAATATTCTCATTTATTTATACCTCATCCACAACATTTATTTAGTCTTTTTACATGTCTTTACTTAGTTAAAATGCAGAGAGATAAATACAGTTGTTCCTTTGCAGGGAAGATTCAGTACATTAATATAAACTGTACGCTAATTCCCCCAAAGCATATATATATATGTTGTAAAACTGAAGACTTTTTACACAGCTGCTTATTGCTAAACAGTGCCTTGTCCAGAAGGGGACAATCTGTGTCTCTAATTGCTGTCACTGAAGCTGAGATTCATTATGTGACTTTCCCATTAAAATGTGAGCATTAATTTGTATAATGAAATATCACCCACTGCAGTGTTCATTAGCCATGCCCTACTGTATACTGCACATTGTTAGCTACCTAGAAACTGTAGTTAATTTCACTAATGGATATTTCCCTACTTAGTGTTTGGTAGGAAATTTATACTGTAACATTACCTCTTAAACTTTTAAGGAAATTTAAATTCAATCAATTATTTTCAACAAAAGTTTGGGATGTCATTAAGACAGGAGAAAAGGCATGCTATACAGCGTTAAAGATGGGAAATCTGGAGAAATCTAGAGAAATGAAAAGTCCTTTTAGTTCATCTTAGAAATGTAAGAATAAAGGATGTTCAATACCAAAATTGTCTCCTCTTGGAGCACACATACCCATTTTCCTTAATTATTCATATTGCTCATCCCACTACAAGCGCCTTCAGAGAATGGCAACAGGCAGTCTTTTTTTAGGAAGAAAATGTGAATTGAATTCATTTAAAACAGCACCATTTTTATCGTAGTTCATCAATTCTTCTAAGCACGTTTTAAAATTGGCCAATCACATTTCCAAGGGAAAATGCAGTTAACACCACAAATGTACTCAATACATGTGAGATACATGTGACACATATCAAAACATACTCTCCGTTAATTGACGCAGCCTGGCTAAGCTTCTTCCTACTCTACCTTAGGGTTCTTTGGTATCGCACAATTTAAACCTTCTTCAGGGCTATACTTGACTCATGGAAAGTGTTTTCATTACACAAGAGATTTAATTGTGCCAGTCACTCTGGGAATATACCTGAGCACCTAACGATCGCAAGAATTCCAAGTGGACTACATCTGCAGCGGTTCCTCAGTGCTAATGCAAGATACAGAGGTGCTAGAGCTAATCTGGGGACTGGTCCTCCCATCATATGTTGCTTGCCAAAAGCAGAGCATACGAAATTCTAACTTCTAAAACACTTAACTGTTTCTATGCTGTCCCAAGTTTTAGGTATGTAAAGTGGAAAACATGCACGACTCTGGTTTTGGTGTGAACTCAGAGCACTAAGGAACATAAAGAGATGCTCAGTCCCTTGAATGGTGGCACCCTAATCTGCTGCCTGCAGAGGAGAAAAACATAAACTGTGGGAACTTTTGCATTTTATTGGTCTGAGATACCTTGACAAGTTTCCTTCTCTCAAAATCCAAAGGCCTCTGAGCCTTCTGTGTTACAGCCATCACAGTTGTACTATGGTTAGTTTATAACCATGAGGATGAATCACAAAGTGGCTCCTCCACACCTCTACTGCCTGTTAGAACCTGGATCCAGTTTTCACTTGTCCTGATATCCTGACTGATGGCTCTTTGACTCTTTTGGAATGCCATTAGTGACACTCTTCCGAAATTCTTAAAAGAGGAGCCACACTTTTCTCTGGCAGGCTGGAAGCAGAGAGCGAAAGTAGTACAGAAAGTCCTACAATCGTAGGTTGGGACTCCACTGAGTTTTTGGTGGCTGCTTTGCGTTGGTTTGGTTTTGAGAAGGTTATTCGATAGCAAACTACACAGACACTGAGATGCAGTGCTGAGAAGGTTGGAACCACACAGCATAAAAAAAAAAAAATAAAAAAAAAAGAAAGAACCCAAGTCACCAGCCAATGCTTTTAAAACAGAGCATAGCACCCTCTGCTCGTGAAGGATTAAACAGCTTCTCTAGCTTTTTCAGGCCAGTTGCCACAGAGGCACCTCCTGGCTGGATCAGACTTCAGGTCTTGTCTTGGCATGCGTACCAAACCAACCTACTCATGTGCCTCCAAACACACAGATGTTCGAAGGAACCTGACTTCTGCTGAACTGCTTGAGCTCCTCTCTAACAAACAGGTGCTGTGAGAACAAGAACAGTAATTGAGTTAATGTAGTGGAGAAACACAGTAAAGTGTTTTTTATCAGTCAGTTATATGATCCAGGCATATAATAAAGACAGAGTATGACATAAAAAGCAGGAAACTGTCCCTGGTAGTGTGAGCTAACCAATATTTGTTTAATAACTGATATCTATTACATCATTTCCATTTAGAGCGATGCAACTTAATTTTTATTTAATAACTCTAGTAATTTGCCAATTTACATTTTTATAATATTTATTATGATTACTTCCAATATGTAAAACATTGCTCCATTTCAACATATTCTTGTCATTATTTACAAATACTTTGTTCTCAACCTAATGGAAATTGATCTTTATCTATTTTAAAATTATAATGCCTTTTAAATATTGCAAATATTGTTTTAATATTCTGTATGATTTTTTTTTTTTTTATGTGATACTTTACATGCTTTAGTTCTTCTTGTTTTAATTTTGATTATTAAGTTTTAATATAAAATTTTAAGGAGTACTTCCATCGCAATTAATTCACTTCCCATTAGTTCTAAGCCACAAACACCAAACACATGATCATTGCCACCTCCAAAACAACAACAAAATGACCTCTACATAATAAGATAAAAGAAAGAGATGGGTATCCTTGGGTTATTTTAAAGAATTTTCCTTTGCTTCTCCATTAGTAAAAATGTTAAATTGTTTAAAGCTCATAGTTATAGGATTATTTCCCAATAAAATAACTGGCTTTATTTTTGCAGTGCTGGCGAACACATGCATAGAGTTTGTACTGCATTAGATTTTTCCTACCAAGCCCAAGACATAGAAAAGCCTATTCCTGCCCTAAACAGACTGCAATCCAAACAGAGACTACAGTTTAAAAAATATCTAGTAATAATAAATCTCAATTGCAAAAATCAGGTAAAAACATTGTGGTCAACTCCTACTCCAAAGAGAAAAATAAAACGAAGAAACTTTTTCATTTCATCAGTGAAATGTTTTCCTTCAAATAAATTTCAGCCTTCTTTGTCATTTTTTCAAACTCAGGCCTTATATTCACAAAACCAATACTCAGCTTTACACCTGTGCAAGCACATAAGAGAAATGTGATTGCTGGTTTTGAGAAGGGAGGCCAATACTTCTTATCTTCTATCTCCGTGAAATAAAAAATTACAGTGACATTTTTCACATGCGAGGTACAACTGGAAAGTATTTATTCATGCAATTTATTTTACCTATTGATCAGAAAAGTAGCAGGAACACCCTGAAATGTCTTTAAAATGCAGTAAAAGTAAAATGACTGCACATCTGCAGTGCCCACTGTGCCTGCCCACAAAATGTCCTAAATCTCCAGCTTTGCACGCTCCCTGAAGCTCTACTGCAACATCTAGGAATTGGAAGAAAACAGCATCAGATTGACCATATAAAATGACATCAACAGGATCTGAGGATACTAATATTCTATAATTGATTTTAAATACAGATATAATAGCACTTCTTAAATCTATAGTGCGTCTCCAAGTGAACTCTACCAAGCACATATATACTTTTAAGCAAACGTAGTATTATAATTAAAATAGTGTGGCTGTATTTTTCTAGAATCTAGAGCAGTGATACCCAAAAACAAAGAAAGAATCTAGACCAGTAGTAAGTCTCCGTAGGGCAGAAAATCTGGTTTTGTTATTAAAATAAAACGTAGAAATCTGTTCTATCGTGCTGCAAATCTCAGTAAGTTTTATTACAGACAAGTAGTAAGTTGAGTGAGTTCTAATGCAGAAAGAAAAAAAAAGCAGATCCATGAAGCTGATGTATTCATAGGAACAGTGAGAGGTTAAAAATGAGCATGTTAAATGGAACAAAAATAGTAACTGAGCAAAACATACAGAATCCCTAAGTAGATGCTAAGGAAGGCCTTTGAAGCAGTTAGTATAACTAAGTCTGAAACCAATAGGCTTATGCCTATTGAAGGACAAGGGTAATTGAAGGAAACAGTGATGAAGCAGGGAAGGAGACAGAAATAACCTCAACTGGGAAAAGACGATTCTATTAAAGTGGTCTTTATCCAACAACACATTCCTTGTGCTTTTATTTAAGACTGTCATATGTCTTTCTCAAAAGACTCTCTCCAGCTAATGAATCCAAATCTACCCTGGGAATTCAGGCTCCTCGCCGCACGTATGTAAACCCCCCCACACATCGCATGAGCAGACAGCGCTCCGCTCCTGTTGTTCCTCTCACCTGTATGTATTCTCAAGTGGACCTTTAAGTGATGTGATGTTCTGAATGTTTTTCCACAATATGGGCAGTCTTTCATGGCAGAACCAAGGCTCCTGTCTCTCAGTAAAGCTGGCTGCTGGACTCCTACAGATCTCCCAGCTTCTTCTCCAATGTCTGCAACACAGAAATGATCTCACATCACTTCAGCACATGTCAGAAGTTTTCTCACTAAAACTGCTAACACAACACAAAGTTAAACATGCCAATACTACACCTGTCTATTTCATTCTTTAAATCTGACAGAATGCTGACAATTCATGTATTTTCTTGTTATTCTCTTAAATTATTTCATCTTTCCTATCATCATTTTAAGCAGCATATGGTACCTTTATATTGAGCTGAATTATACAAGAAAAGAAACAGCTGTGTCAGCAGCTGGTTTGATTTCTTCTTTTGCTTAGTTCCTATTAATTTTTCCCCCAAAAGTTTTAAATTGTTGTTTTGTTGAGTCTATTTAATTTGTAAGTATTGTAAAAATATGCGTGATTTTAGAGGGAAAAAGTTTGCATCAGCATGTTGAAACCTCCCATAAAAATGGAATCACAGGGACAGGCAGACCAACTGAAATGGCAATGCCTACACGCAAAGCTAATGAACTTTCTTCTGCAACGCTCCAGCACTAGAGAAACAACGTGTGACCTGGTGAGTGACCTCATATTAAGGGAAAGCTGATGGAAAATCCGGTCGGATGAGAGGGGACTCCTTTGACCCTTCACCCGTAGCTACCAGGCTTTCTCCTTCCATCTTCACAGCTACACTTACTCTTTGCATTGCAATACAATGGGTGAAACTCCAGGACATCTCATCTCTCTCACCATAGGAAGAAATCAAAATTCTCAGCCATTCTGAAGAAGCTGCTATTATTCGAGCAGGCTATGGACAAAATAACTTAGAAAAAACTGGCACAGAAATTACAAAATGCACAATGGTTTTAACAAGTCATTACTCGTACCACATAAGATTCAGCTATCATCTTGTTCTTACAGAGTCATGTTATATCACATACAAGTATCAATTAACATTATCACCAAAAAGTACCGCGGTGCACGTTGAAATTCTGAATTGGATTTACGACTGTGGGCATGCAATACACATGGGCACATTACCAGTCCTGGATGCAAAGGCTGAGCTACGTGGTCTGTATTGAAGGAGAGAGCATATAGTTTAAATCTGCACGTAGAGTCTCGATTATTTCAACCATGAACTACTGACTGAAAATGCTTGGTCTCTACCCGGCTGATATGTAAGTAAAGCTGTGAGGAAACAGCGCAGTTTATGCAGCATTTCCCTTTAAATGGAAGTGATGGACGTAAGAAAGATTTAGACGTTTTGCTCTAATAAAAACTGCTCACAGAATAGCAGAGATCCAGCTACCACACTGCTGGAAAAGGTAAAACTAAACAGGCACTTCGTTATTTATTATTAAATGGTCACTCTAAACGATTTTGTTAAAGTTGAAATAAGGGATGATTGTGTGACAAAAAATGTACATACGCTTATCTTAGTCATGCATGTCATCAAGTTATTGCTAACTTTCAAAAGTCAAAATCTGATTCTAGAAATTGACATTCTTGCTTAATATTTTCTGGCTTTTCTTAGGCTGCTGGGTTACAGAACACTATTTAGGTTTACAGGGCTAGTAATTGTCAGTTTGAATTATTCACAAGTATGTGAAAGAACATAATGCAGAGTGCATTGTGTCTTTCAGAACCCAGGAAAACAGATATAGGTGCCAGTCCATAATTCCAAGCTTCCTAAAGAGTTTAGATTTTCCACTTTATTGTTCTCCTCCAAAGTTGTATATATTCATGTCTTAAGCCGCTCTGGGAGAAAGAGAATTCCTGACTGCAAAAAACATTTGTGAAGTGCAAAATACAGAATGCATGATGATAAATTGCAGGATTTTATTTTTGTTTTCAATAAATACTATATGAGCATTATAGATAAATATATAGATAAAGCTAACAAGCCACTCAGGAGGAATTTACAGAATAAGTCGACTGGTTATGTTTTGCTATATGTCACTCTAAATGATGGCCTGTTATCCATTTGCCTTTTATCTTTCTATCTAGAATATGTGTGGCCCAATAAAAAAGAATAAATTTGTAAGATAAACAGCTCGCTTTGCAGATTTAAGAGTCTAATTTTCACTTTACACAAAATTGAATTTTTTCAAGGCAGCGAGACGATGGAGTTTACTCTAGCACTAATCCCTCTGAAAAAGCAAACTGAAAACAACAATGAAGCAAAGAAAGATGTGGGTGGTCTGAAGAGTTTTCTTTTAGATTTAAGTAGACATACAGTAGATAGCTCCAAAGGCTTTACTCCAACAGGGGCCTTACCTTGAAGAATTTTTCTTCCCACAGTGAAAGCATTCCTAAGACTTTAAAGCTGGGCTGAGGGGTTTTCTTTTGAATTCCTCTGCCTACAAAGCCCACCGAAGCACTGGAGGCCATCACTACCTGAATGAACAGCTTTACATCTAAGTCCTTTTATTTCCAACAATGAAAAGATATGTTTAAGGCTGTTGTCCCCATCAAACGCTACCCCAGCTTCGTCTTACTAAAGCCCTCTTTTAGCAAAGTGTACCTATTTGTCAAGGCACTTAAGTTTAAAACGTGCTTAGCTTTAAAATGCATTTATGTCTCACTGCTATCAAGTTTATTTTAACACTTTCTTAAAACAACACACGGAAAGTGAGGGAAACAAAATCACAAAACAGGAAAAGGATAAATAATTAGCACGGAAAGAGTTACGAGGCAAACAGATGAATGCAGGCTAAGGCAACAACAGTGTATGTGCAGAAACAAAAACATTCCACCTTACTTATTCTGCACCTCAGATGTGCCCCTCTCTGCTGCTATTGTTACCCCCTTTGAAGTACAAGCTCCCAGTTACGCTAAAGCACACAACACTTTGCTAATGTTTTACAGACCTGCACAACTAGGATAAGCCCCACCAAGTCCATCTAATTTATGATTTACTTGGGAACTGAGCAATGGTTTTCAGGCTGCTCAATTCTGAGGATAAAAGATCAGGAAGGAAAGAGAACAGTTACTTATCTTGCAGTCATTGTGGTTCATTGAGTTATGTGGTCTACATGATGCACGTGAGATAAGACTTCTTTTTTTACTACCTACTTCCATTACAGGCAGGTCTATGTCCTGAATGTCTTCCGGCCCATTCCTACCTTTCCTGATTCAACTGCAGGAAATAACAGAACCACGTATGAAATATTGTATAGATGTACAAGCTAGATGTGATGCTTCCAAAGCCTGTATCTGAACTTACTTTCACTGAGCTTTCCTTTTGCTTCCCTCACAGCACGTACAGAACTGCAAAGAAACGTCCTCATTCAGTTCTAAATGAGAAGCTGGTCTTTGTGCCATACCTTGGGTGACCACAAAACTAAGTCAGTCTCAAGGCCAGAGGCTCACTTAGAGGCAGGCAGGTCGCACCAACCCAAGAACGGCCATCCACTCACCTGCACTCTGGACCTTAAACTAACAAACAGTAAAAGCAACTATTTCTGGTCAAACACACTTCACACCTTAACAGTGACAATCTCCTTCCAAGGACACAGACACAACTGCCAGTGACTTTTCCTTGAAAAGCTGCATCCTCTGGCTGTGCACTTAACCATCCCATGTCCTAATGGGAAAAATGCAAGGAATACTTCAACATCCATCATGGAACGCAGTAATAAGCTACATAACCAAAGGGCCAATTTGGTCAAAACATTAACAAACCTGTTTGCCACACAGTCAGAAATGAAAATCAAGCAACCACACAGAATTACACAATGAAAAAAGAAATTGAGATTTCCCCAGTTTTCTGCAAGATTGGTATGCCTTTCTGGGATGAAATGATAAAGGTGATTAGAAAAGGACTGGTTGCTTTTGTAAAAAGAGGCATGTTTTCAGTTGGTCACTGACTTCAGTCATGTTAGCAGCACATTTTCAAAGGATCTTCTTCACATGTGTCCTTTAAATTCTGGAAGAGAATTTATTTGCTGCATGTATGTGCGAGCACAGGGGTTCTCAAAGAGACACTTCCATAATTGCAGTTCTCACACAGACTAAATTATCAGTGAAGTCAGTTGGAATTTGCCAACACAAGGATTGCCAAATTAGCCAAAAACAGGCAATCACTTGGAAAAGGTAATCAGCTCACAAAATAGGTAATCACACTTACAAATATGTGTTTGCTCTTGCGCATTTTTCAGGCATTATTAAAGAATCGTTTAAAAATATGTCCAGAAGCTTTTAAAGCTGCACATAATCCCACATTTTTTGTATATTTCAGAATTTCAAAATATTTGTAGTTGTTTAGAACTGCCTGCAAAGTTAATGAAACACGATGCAACATGAGGAGGCAATTTTTTAAAGATCTATAAACCACTCAGATAAGCCCACTTTGTATACAATTACCTTCGCAGGAAAAATTTTATTCTCAATTTAATGTCAAGAAGATAGTTAGAAGATATTCAACATTTTAATCCTGTTGCTGCTGTCATCATTACGCAAGTATGCCTGGACTCTGACCACCTCGTTCCCTGGGAAGCAGTAAAGTGTACACAAAAGTTTCTGGGAAAACATGCTTTACCTTTATTTCCTTAGAGAAAGCTTGAATAATACTGAAAACAGGGAATACAATTAATGATATTTTTTCAGCTACCTGGAGTATCTTTAGTTAATACGCTTAGATGAAAACGGCCCAAACATTGATTGGCCCAGTGCTCACAATTTGAAATTAGAATCCTTTTAGCAGATGTTACTACACTTTTTGCTAGTGAAGTTCATGGCTTAAAATAAAAGTCTAATATTACTGAATATTACAGTTATATTTTAGGCCTCCGGAAAGATTTACTAATGTCTTAGGTCAGGAACAACTTGCTGTCTCTATTGTTTCATCAAGGATTTAGGTTTTAGAATGACCATATATGGGAATCTTAAACTGTTGAGCATTAATATGGATTGGCAGAGAATTTGTTTAAACAGAGAGCTATTTTAGACGAGAATTGGAAAGGAGGCCCACTAGTGAGAAAACAGCATTCGTATTGTTTGTATTATTAGAAATAAAGATTATACCAAAGGTTCCACTGGTAAATAAAGAGATACTGCTTCTGACATCAGACTTCCCACTTAGCCCTCCGACCCGCGCAAGCAAACAGAAGGCACACACTGCACTGCCTGCGCTGCCGATGAGTGCATTAGCAGATTTAAAGAACAAACTAAACCTAACGTACAAACTGAAGCAAAAGACTCACATCAATTTACGCATAAGACTTGCCGCATCCAGAAGCGGGCACACGGAGGCCATCACCAATACCTTTGGCTACATGGGAGCTCCACAGGTGTTATTTCAAGCGCAACAGAAGAGGAGTCAGAATATTCTAAGCACTTTCTCATTAACTGGGGACTTTGGGGAAACACACATACCCTAAACCCATATTCTGGGCACACGACACACAGACAATTGGTGGCTTTCACACGCAGTGGGTTGCACAACTTGCACAACAAATAATGCATGTATGCAAATCTCAGGTACTATAGTAAGGATTTTTTATTTTTTATTTTATTTTATTTTTTTACCGTGGTAAGCATTTTGACAAACACACAAGCATAAAGAAACATCAAAAGACACTTAACCAAAATTAAGCTGTTTATCACAAAATGTTTTTTATCCTCTTCATTTCAATGTTTCCCTACTGAGTTTCTGTTTTGGAGTTCTTAGCGGTCTTTGCAAATGGTTATAAATCTTTAAACCTTTTGAGATAATCAAAGTTCAAACACAGTTTCAGAGCACATCTTTGAGTTGTCTGACTGCATGAAGAATCCTGTGACCAAAATCAGACAGAGAACTCAGAAACCAGAATCACAGGATCGTAAGGGTTGGAAGGGCTCTATGGAGATCACCTAGTCCAACCTCCTGGCTTATTCACCATTCATTAGCTTACAAAGCTTTATTTAGACTGAGAATTCATATTATTAAAAAAGATTTTTTGAGAGAACTATTTTACCAATAGACCTTTTTAACTCCTTCCTTTTTTTTTTTTTTAACTGAAGCCATCTTCAGTACCTTACAATATCTTTCATTTAACAGTTGGCAGAAGGAAAATCACAGATAAACACTGGCCTGTGTCTTTCTCTTTAACCAGCTGAGTGATCCAAGCTTTTAATAAAGCTGTTCCAATTATTGTAAAAGTCATCTAGTACCTTATAGCCACAAATATTGACAGTTTATTGCACAACGCATTCATGACATTTGAAGGTCACATCATACATAATACATACACTTTTATAAAAGTGTCTGGAACAAAGAGATACATGATCAGCAATTACATCTTACCATTCAGGGTAAGATTTTATACTTATTTAAAATGAAATACTGTGTAAAATGCAAATTGTTGATAAAACACAAAATAGTTCATTTTTTTGTACTGCTTTACTAACAAGTGATACTATGTCAGTTAAGTAAGGAAACAGAATGCAGTCTGTGCCCCAAGAAGATTACAGTTAAATAACATCACACATATAGTTAGCTCTCCAAAAGAAGAAAGTGAGCCTTAAACTTTAATCCTGCAGCTGTATCTCTCTTCAACCCTACTGAATTCAGTGATGCTTCAACACTTAGATTTGAATCAGGACCTTAACATGTTATTGAAATACTAATGTTGCTAAAATTTAATCAAAATGAAAGTGGAAAGAGTGCTGAAGAAACTTTTTTAATATTGGCATGTGCAAACATATCAAACATCTTCATCATTTTTAATGCTCTTGACTTTTAGGGCCACTCTGAAATCATATGCACATGCACCATTATAATTAAAAATATGATTAAAGTGCAACTTATGCAGTCAGACCAGTGCAAAGTCCTTCACTGGAGTAAACAAGCATCAGGAACACACCAAGCGTGGCCATGACAATGCTTGCTTTTTGTTGCTGGGTCTTCAGTTTCATGGCATCACCGCTCAGTCCTGGAAGCTCCAGCTAATGAGCACTGAGCTTGAAGCAAATGGCTGTGGATCACTCTTAGTTGCTATCATACTATCTTTGCTACTTTCTTTCACAATCTTGTTATTTTCTTTTCTAAATCCTATGCCTGCAAGTCTCTTGAACCACATAACTCCTTCACTGGCTCTCCATTTCTGCTATTTCAGTACCATTTCTTCCCCAACCCAATTCCATAATTTGGATTTATAGATCAAGACTGTTAAGCTGTTAATCACTGATAAGGTTCATGATATTCCACTAGTTGTCATATAATCTTTCCACAGGAAAGTGGATGCTTTAGAATAGGATGTACCTCATTTACTGAAAAACAGATCTGTTTGCTGTCTTGAATGTAACATCAGTTACTCTCAATGATGAGCTTCTGTTTGTTCTTGCTTTCTTCAGAAGTGCACGTCTGAGCTGCCAGAACGCCTTATTGTACTCCCCTGTAGAGAGCATGTTTCTTCACAAGCAAAACACTCTTTGGATCAGCTACTCTGGGCTTCAATATGCACTTATGGATCTTTCCTTAGTATACTGCCAATGTTCATCCTCAACATTTGTAGTTTTGATAGGGATCTGAGCTCCCAAACTGTCTACATAACTGACCTTCCCACAGTTTTTTCCTCCTAGTTTTAAAACAGGCTTAGAGTATCCTGGATCCTCACCCAATGTTCATGCTAATAACAGTCTGTGGTTCACACCTAAATCTCACTCATTTGCCTACCCAAACTCTTGACTCGGCAGAGTTAGTTTTGAAATGGGCTCTTGATTATTGACCAGATAGGATGAGCTCTTTCCACACTTGGTACAGACTGCTTACTGCTTTTGGTGAAAATTCCAGTGGGGAATCTAAGCAGAGAAGCTATCAAACTGGACCATCTTTTGGATTTGTATGTGTTATTTCTAGGCAGGTGTTCAGGTACCAGATGGCCCTAAAGCCCATCGTACTCAGGTTATAGCAGCTTCTACAGGCTGTCTGCATCATATTCCCATCTCTGAGATTTGCAGAGAGCCTACATGTAGCTTGATAAACACTTTTACCCAGCATTGCTCTCCTGATGCCAAAGCTAGATCAGATATCCAATTTGGGAGAGTTGCCTTACAGTCCCTCTTTAATTAAGTACTCCTGGTCTCCCACTCCTGGGATGGATTGCTACTGCTGATTAAGCTCCAGAAGTAAGGATCTGTGGAGGCAATTTCCTGAGGGAGAAAATAAGTTGCTAGCTAATCAACTAAAATAACCACTAACTGGACTTCTGTGAATGAATATACTGCCTTCTTCTTGCTTCCATGCTTACCCTGTTGCTTCCACATTTCAGCATCTCTACATACCTATAAAACAAACGGGTAAGGTGTACCTCAGTACGACCTCTAATTTGTCCCCAAACTATGTTTGTGGGAAAACAGAACTATTTGGTACAGTATACAGGCTACACTAGGAAAAAATCCAAGAGCGTTAGTAGAGAAGATGGTGAACCCAAATGGAAGAGAGCAGCACTGAATACATTTTGTGTAAGTTTCCCCCATGGGCCCAACAACGTGGAGTCCATGAGAGTCTAGAAAGCTCAAATTCACACACAGCTCCACACAGTGTTCAAAATCCAATAAACATATTTTAAAATTTGCTGAGTAATTGTATGGAAATGTTTAAAAGCTCAGCAACTCAAGCTTTACCTTGAGTTGCTGGGCTTAAACAAATCCTATATGTATACATATATATAATTTTTTCAAGCCGGAATGACAGACTTGGACAGACTGTAAGTAGGTCTTGGGACATGGGGTATTGTTGCAGAAGTTTTTGCAAACTATTGATTAAGAAGAACCCTTTTCATAATAGCTATCTTATTATAGAGTGGTAAAAATCAGGATAGAAGAGCCAGTAGTGGGTCATCAGATTTTATATAAAACTATTCTAATAAAGAAAAACGTGAATTACTTAAATGTCACAGGATCATCTTTCCGTAGACCCCAGTGAGAAAGAAATCAACACTAGAATCAGTCACATAAATAAAACTGTATGGATTAGCATAGCTGAATTACAAGTTTTCCTCTCAACGAAAAGAAAGAGAAGACTGTCATTCTGTTACAGATTACTGATTACAGGGGTGCTGACAGAGTCTTCAAAAAGTGGGTAATGTCACAGCATATGAGAGAACACACGGACAGACTATGACTGTACAGACTTCTTCACTATTTGCATTTTCTTACTTTTTACTTTCCAGTGCTATCAAACTAAATGACTGCTTTGATTGCCCAGTGGTTTTTCTCCCACTTAAGTATACAACTTCTTTCACATTTCACAAAACAAAAAAATCTGTATTTGAAGAAATGCTTACAAGTAGTTCTGCTGCTGAGTCTATTTTAACCACACCTCTTTTCTAAAAATATGTTAATTGCATGAGGTTCACTGTAATAAGAAAATATTGATTAAATCTGTTACTTCTAAGCCTAAGAAGGAATCCTTTGACTGCTCAGTATTTTTTTTTTTCCTCATTGGTTTCACAGTGGATTGCAGACATATTGGGACCAAGATGTCTTTAAACATGGTATCATTTGAGCAGGCTCATTAATTTTTTTATACTAATGATGTATCTCAAAAGGTACATTAGTAGGTCAACTTGTACCCACGTTTTCTAAAATAGCCTTAGAGTACACTAATATGTATTACTATTGGTGCTACTGTTGCACTAAAAAAAATAAGAAATGCTGCATATGGAGCTGATACATCAATAATCCAATCTCCATTTTCTACCACGAAAATATACAATGTTTCAATGAAACTATCCTGGTAAAGAAAGAGAAAAAAATACTATTTTGAACACTCTCCTCTGATTTAGCTGAGCTAGTGGCAATAACGTGTTTAGGCATAGGCTTCAGTATGCTGGAATGATCCTGAAACTAATTTTGCATGTGTTGGAGTTGGACCGTGGCCACACACGTCAGTATGCTGGAACAGAGTTATCTAAATCCTGAGCCTTATTTTACATGTGCTGGTGTTGGACTGTGGCCCTGCAATCTTTTAGGTCTCCATCTGTAGATATGAAAGCCAGGGTGTGCCCAGTCACTAGCTGCTGCTCACTGCTTTCCTGCCACAGGCCATGTCGGAGCTGAATGCTCGGCAGCCACAGCCTTGCAGTTCCCTCCACCCCGGTGCAACTGGGAGCTCCTCAGAGGCCTCCTGGCCTTGTGAGCCTACCTCCAAAGCTTCTTTTCTGCCTCGTCTGGAATTTTGCACCTATTGCAGCTCCTGTATCACTGTTTTCCTACATAGCTATCATGCGCCACATTAGGGATGACAAATACCAACCTCTCAGACAGATGGTCCCACAGATTCAATGAGCTAATTCCTCTTTCCATAATAGGTAAATAATTTTTAAGTAAGCCCACTAATTTTTAAGTAAGCTCACAGACTTACGGAAGGTCTTTCAAAGCTTCCTAGCCTGACATTGGAAGTGGTCTCAGGTGAAAAGCAAAGTGATTTAAGTCCAGACAGAAGGCTAGAAGGTGTTCTCTTTTGGAGAATGGGATGAGAAAAGATCAGGCACAAAGAAGCCATGTTCCCTCCAGAATAGAAGAAACAGTGGAGGCACATAAATCTGAAGCCCCAGTGCAAAGACAGCAATATGTAGTGCTGAGGCAGAGGTAGCTGCATGTAGTGCTCATCATCATCACCCTAATGGGAACCACTGACCCAGTGGGACATGCTGCCCATTAACAAGGAACAAAGTTTTCTGCTTGCTTCCTTCCACCTTGTTTATGGTTCGTCCACATTTATATTTCTACCCGAAATTAATAACCCTTTGTCTATATGAAGCCTGCCAGACTGAGGAAACAACAATAAGGTCAAAATTGCAAATCTGAATGAAGATCTAGCATTTCTTTCTGTGACTAGTCAGACACAATTTCGTTTATTAACTGCCTCAGAGACAGAGAAAGACATATTTTAGAAGAAGGAGAGTTATTCCATCCCTTTGCTTATTAGCAATGTACTTTCTCAAATTCTATTTCCGCAAATGGCAATGGTAAAAGAAATTCAAAAAACAGGTAGTCTGCATGCACAGAAGCACCTTTTGTTTAATAAATAATTCAACCATGTATTCCTTTTTAATTTAAAAATGGTCTGACTGAATAGTCAACAAAGTGAACTAAAGTTGGCAAAATACAGTGCTGAAAAATTAAAAAGTGTATTCAAGGCCATATTCATTTGCTTCACTCCTACACTGCAGAGAGATGAAAAAATACATTTTTTTTCTTTTTTTTTTTTCCTCTTTTTTTTTTTTTTTTCCTCCTTTTAGATTAGACACATTCAGCAATGTGATGCTCATTTGATTTTGAAAGCTTCCTTGCCCTGGAATTAGTCTCTCAGTTAACAGCAGAACAGCCACTGCTCCCTTACCTCATGAACATCGCCAGGTATTCAGCCAAAATGTTCTCATGAGCTCCTCTGCCATGCCTATAAGGGCCAGGCTTAGATATTGGCCATCTTGGAAAACAGAAATACAGGAAAACGTTCTGGAAATATTCTGACCACCGTGTGGATGTTAGCTGCATATATTAATAAGCCTATGGTAAAGCATGGGAAACATATTTGGCTGAAAAAAACTGTGGATAATGATACAATTAAATCCATGCCAGAAGAAATAACTGCAATCAGATGAGTGCATTTGGTACTGACTGATGCTCTTGGAGAGAGTCAGACATGTACAGAACTATCTTAAATAAATGCTTGGTTTCTGTAAACCAAAATTCCTAACAATAAGCAGCTAGAATGAACAAAGTGAATAGAGCCAATTCTTCTACTTAGCCTTTAGCACCAAAATGTTCAAAAGAACTTCTTGAATCTCTAGGCAAACAGCAAGAAAAAAAAATGAGGCTGCAGTGAAACTTCCTTTTTCAGATTCATGGAAATGTTACCATTCTCCCATATGACCCAAAGCAGCAGCAGATACAGAAAGTCTTCCTAATGAAGCACAATCCTTTAGTCTCCATTTTGCTGAGTGCTTGATTCTCTTTACTGAAAATGGCTTTACTACGATTTCTATCTTCTGAATCACCGATCGTTCTTGCAACCATCATGTAACTGTTCACCAACACTGAATTACCAGCTGGATGCTTATAGGACATAAAAGGCTGTCAGAAAATGACCTTACCTCAGAAAGGTAAGATGTGCAAGAAAGAAGATCTTTACAGAGCAAGAGAACAGGGGAACATAACCCTTAAAAGAAGCTGACTTAGAGAAAATGACTCAGCAATATCACATCTTTCAAAGTGGGCACACTTGTAACTTAAAATGCATTTGTTAGAGAGAAAGGATTACAGACACAGGTCACATTTGGAAGAGAGAGGAGTTCACAAATATATACTAGAAATATCTGTAGCATATGGAGAAGGAGCAGGTTTTTGCCATTTTTTCACTTTTCTGAAGTAAAATTACCTGCAGCATATAAGATGAAAACATTGAACAGATCCAGTAAGTGCTCTGTACAGATAATAAAACTGATAGTTGCAAGTGAAACTTCCAAAACACTGGTCTGTGTGTGCGTGTGACTGTGACAAAGCTGCCTATGAATTTAATGCACAAAATAAACCTCTAAATCTGGCAAAATATGAACAAAAGCATGAAGATAAGTACAGAAATGTCGACACAAACTCCTATTGAACAATTCAGATGGACTTAAGATTTTCATTTTGGCCAACTGCTAGCTTAAATTAAGCCATTATGCAATAAATACCATCTCAATCAACAGACTAATTTAAACTCTGAGAATGCAGGCCACTGCATTTGTGGAGACACATGTTTCCATGCCTTTTCAGGATGGTACTAGTGGGAGTCACTCCAATAGGCTGGCAAGGCTGTGCAGAATTTGGTACATAACAAACTGGCTTGCAACCGCTAACATTTGAAAGCTGTCTACAGTGAGATTGGCCAACCTAAAAAAGTAACATGTGGGGTTGAGAAAAGGTGAAAGTGATCAAATGAAACTGAAATAATTTCAAGTACTGCACTAGTACTGGCCCTTTTCTGGCTACAGGTATGTGATGTTTTACTACAGATATGTGCCTGCTTGTGGGAGTCATAGGTATTTGTC
>NC_064444.1:11040718-11065718 GCF_023343835.1 Lagopus muta
CAGAGCACATCTGTGGCACAGCTCAAGCCTTCCTACACACCAGCACTGCTACTCTGCCCCACCAAGCTCAAACCAGGAATGTTTCCCACTTCGCACCATCATTAAGAACAAACACCAGTCTCCAAGCGTGAGATAAAAGCCTCTCCACCACCAGTGCACACAAGGTTCAGGTGTCTCCAGCTGAAATCTTGGGGAATGGCAAGGAAGAGGAATTCAGCACTCCTGTCAGTGTGCCAGCAAAGCATTCAGTGACTACCGAAAAAAAAGAGACTTCATTTCTTCGTAACCAACCCTCTGTCTCCTTGCCTGGCAAGCAGGCCAGAAACCCAAATGAAGCCCAGGCAGAGGGACAGCAGTGAGCAAGCCTTGAGAGCAGCACCACTCGGTGCAAACCCAAACAGCCGAGCATCCGAGGAAAAGCGTGTCACAAACAGCTAACTCCTCCAGTTTACAGATTCTGGCTGAACGCTGGTGTGGTCTGGGTGATTTAAAAAAATAACAAAAGTAGAGAGAGGGAATCCGAGCTCCGGGGTTCTATTTCCAATACAACCACTGAGCTGCTGTAAAACTCAGTTTACCTATTTGACAGGCTTAGTTAATTAATGTTTGTAAAGTGCTTTGAGATCCCTGGATGATAGTGCTATATAGGTATAAAGTATTATTATACTAGAAAGTAAAACGTCCCATAAAATAGATATTGCCCTAAATTCTGGTAAAAGTTAGTGCAATAATGTAAAAAGCTGGTTATGTGCCTACATTAAACCCAGATTTAAAAGCATTAGCACATCACCAATGTGCTCCTGTTTGGCATGTGTTTTATGCCCAATACCCTACTCTGGCACATTAACAATCTGTGTATTCATTTATCAGCAGTACATTTTGAATTGTATATTTATGGCACAGTGCACTTTTCATAGCTGAAAATTAATGAACATGCCTCTCTCGTAACAAACAAGCACCTGTGCTGCATAGTTAGTAATCGGAAACAGATTTATTTTTATTAGTGTATATGTGGGCAAAATTTCTTTTTTTTTTTTTTTAAACTATGGTATGCTAAAAGCTTGATTATAAGAGCATATTCTGCCAAAGGATATCTTTGTTGTATAAACTTCTGCTTATATTTTCTGCTTGTAATATTTTCTTTTCAGATTTAGTGATAATGCCCTCATATAGAATGTAATCATTTGTTTGCAGAGCATACTTGCCTTGACAAATCAAGTTCTGAGCTGTTGCCGACCACTACTATTACAAAATGAAAATCCTCAAGTAATGAGGAAGATGGAACTGAATATTTAACCATTTCAGCTAAGCAGCACTTCCCAAATATCTTTTGTATCATTCACAGCTCTAATCAAACACTGCAATACTTTCATCAGCCTTAGCAAATTAATCCTGGATATGAACTCTTCCTATTTCCTACCATGTTCCTCACCAGCTTTCCTTTTTATCATTTAAGGATAGAATTTAGGCAAGGAAAGCTTGAAAGACATGAAATCTCTAAGCACTGTGAAATATGCCAGATCCCAAGAACATTTATTTACACGCTCCCTTTTCACCATGTGTGCTTCCCAGACCTGAATAGTTCCTGGCCCCTTAATTTAATCTTCCTTCTTGCTGCAGCTGTAGAGATCCAGGGATATCTTCCAGCACCTTAACACAGATCAGTTATTCTAGCTAAATCTGCACTATCCCATTCATTTATTTCTTGTGGTGCTGTGTTTAAGGAAGCCTCTACTGTCACTGCCTTCTCACACACGTAGCCTCACTGCTCCCTGCATGGTTCCTTCACAGCCTGGGGCCCCATCGAATCTTTGCTGGGTTAGGAATTGGAACTGGAGGAGCAAAGGCAGTCCTTCATCATCCAACTGTTTCCAAATCAGATCTGCATACCACTCAGCAAAAGATGCCACAGACTATGATTATATTGGTAATAGTACAGTCAAATAAAAACTTTGTCATTGATAATTTTGACAAATGGAGCAGCTTATTCATTGTTTAATTCACAGACTGTATGCATGGAAAACAATCACAAACTCAGAACATAGTCAAACATTTCTTGGTGTTAATTTAGGGGCCCTGCTTCCATTTTAGTAGACCACAACCTCAAATCCAAACTTGAATGCAGGTTCTTTCATTGAGGCCTTTAATCAAATTCATTTGTATATTAAGCTACAAACAACCTATCAAAGCCCATTAAGAAACCTGAGTGACACTCTTCTAGAACATGCCCTGTACACACATCGAGCCACAGAGCTAAGCTGTTCACCTCTGCAGCACTCTGTAAGTGTTGGATGCAAACATTGTTTTTCATTTGGTACATCAAACAGTTCGCTGTTCACACAGCAAGACGGAAATACTAACGTAAGAATGCCAAACCATCTAGCCCAAAATGTCTCTTCTGCAATGACAATCTCCTTAAAATAAAGCTATGTATTAAAATAGCATGACACAAGAAAATTTTTTATGAAGTAAAATTTCTAGCTGATGCTGAAGCCCTGCTTTCCATAAATAAAGAACAAGCCTAAGATGAGTTGCCCAGCCAGCTCTTTCTCTTGCAGGGCTGGTGGGATACTTCTTGTAGGTACATCAGGACAATCACCAGGTATATCTCCTTTACATTCTAGGCCAACGAGCATGAAAAATTCTTCAACTCCAAAGTTTTTATCTACACCAGTTCTTTACTACAAAGGTGTCAAAGCTCACATACTCAGTGCCACTCTATTTCTCAGGAATGGAACAATTTTTTTAATTATTATTATTATTATTTTTTTTAACACTGACAACTGGATGAAGCTTCTCACGTTCAAGTCGCTGCCCAGCAGAATGTTTAAGTTCTGTTTTTGCTTAGAGCTCAGCAAAACAAGGATTTGGTTTTGGGAAACTTACATGCTTCAACAGTTGTTAAGGAGTCCCTGGGCTGAACACAGTGGGATTTCCAGAAAGCAGAAGCTGGGAGTGGAAGTAGCATGAGGAAATTTTGGCCTCCTTGGGGAAACATGTACAAGGCATGCCTCACTAATAACACATCACGAAAAAAGGCAAAACGTTCCTCTGTGTCAGTAAATGCCATCTTCTCAGTTTGGCCTTTTAAGCACTGATGTCAATGGCAACCCCATCCAATCGTAAAAGCAGACCATGTTCCAGAAATTTTTACAGCAATTCCCTACTATATTTTACAGTGATAACGCTGCTAAAGCTATGACAATCTAAGGATAGGAGCACATCAGAATCTGAGAGAAGCAACAGATTATATTAAAACTTAACATTAAGACAGCTAACATTACCCAAAAAGAAAGACAGCTTTTCATGCACAAATTCATTCTCAAGCTAGAGCAACCTCAATTACTGAAACTAGACTCAAATGAATTGCTACCAATCTACACTTTAATAATTTGGGGGCATTTTTAGAAACAACTTTCATATTTATTTTTCAGGAAAAATAATGTTAAGAAAATAAAAGTTTACTTTTCAAGATATCAATTACAGCAAACACTCTCCTGGTGTGGTGAGGAACAGACTGTAAACTGGTCAAGTCTGTACCGCATCTTAAAAATGTCATGATATAAAATGCAAATTTATAATAAAGGTCACCACCAGATACTAATCATTTTCTTTGTGGGAATCTAATAATTTTCCATTGATGATTCAATAACTCCATAGTCATCTTCAAAATCTCCTGTAAAAGTACATGTCAAAAAACATATGTTTTTGCATGATGTACGTTCCAGGTCTGGGCATCACATTTAGTATTTGAAGAAAATGGAGAATTTTGCCAACCATGGATATTATTATGTTATTTTTGGTAGTATTTCTGGGGACTTCTGAATATATTTTTGACCAAGTTCTGTAATTCATGACTGAATAAAAATCCCCTTGAGCATATTACAAATGCTCTAGGTCAGCAAAATGAAAAAGCTTACATTTCCTTATCCAGAGGCCAATAAGAATCCTGAAAAGTTTACACACTCAGTGTTCTGATTACCATTCATAAGAAAAAAGTACCATACAAAACATACATCATTCCCAACACAAATTTACTGTTAATTGAAGTTTGGATAGCTGATGATAAAGTGTGAACTACTTCATCTGCCACAAACTCAGACAATATTATTAAATATAGTTCAAAAAAGACTATCCTACTTAAATATTAAAAAGCAGAGGAGCGAGGCTCAGCTCCGTTTCACTGAACTCACACCACAAACCACTGCAACACCACCAAGTGCACAAATTGTTATCCGCAGATCTCAACGCATTCAACAAAGCTCATCGGTGTTTTCAAACAGGAGAAACTGGAGCATATAAAGCCAAAATTACTTGCCTAGGCACACAGAAAAGTTTCTGGAAGAAACAAACTCATTTCACGTACTCCCAATCTTATCCACCCCATTAGCATCAACAACATCCTTGAAGTAGTCTACAGTAAACCTAAATATTTAAAGGCACACGTACAACTCATTTCAGCACAGCTGAACTGGCAAACTAAAAGACAAACACCACAGGCAGAAGCTATCACACACATCAATATTTCTGTGTCACTCCACATACACCAAGTTCTAAGAAATGTATGTTGCAACACCCTTGCAAAGTTACACTGAATTAAATATTTATAATTGCAGAGTGGACTTGACTCAAATAAACATCTTAATTTAAAATAAATTCACAGTATGTTGTGCAGGTACAAATTGATGGAAAACCGCGTGACTATAATTTCTAAGTTGCCCACTTGCTTTCTCTTATCAAGCACCTCTTTGTTCCAAAATACTTCTCAAGGAATCCTCATGTAGCAAACCCCAGAGCCTGAAGGAATGCCAGGAAGTTCCATCTATTGCCAATGGTATTCCACACTGATGAATAGTCCCAACAACAACAAAAAAATGCTGCTGCTGCATCACAGAACTAAGGAAAGACATTTATGAATATTTCATTTCAACTTCTGCAAAATTAACGTTCAGAGAGATCCTTAAATGCAATAAATATAAGCAGGGCAAGGACAACCTAACAAAAGGGGAAAGGTCTTCAGATACTAAATTTGGGTTGGGAGGACAGAAGTCAGGTAGATTCTGAGTTCTTCAGATAAATTCCACAAAGGGCTTAAAAAGTGTTTGAATTTTTACGACAAATATTATCTCAACACAGTGCAGTGTCCAACAGAGGTTGTAGTAGGAATGTTTACACAGGTACCTCCTTACCTGTCACTGGGACAGAAAGCAAAAAGTATATAAAAGAACCTGAAACAAGAGACAGCTTAAAAACAGAGTAAGGAAAATGGTATGAAATTGTATGAAACTGCATGCAAAAATTTGGCTTAAAGAATGCAATTACACAAATCGAATTAAGGACAATTTTCTTCTGAGAAAGGCATTGTACAGTCTTCAGTCTGACAGTGGTCAAACATTCCTCACCATGCTTAAAAAAGCCTCCCGTAGCACCTGTGTCTCATATTAGAGGCTCAATCCACAGGAAAGGGAACCATTCCGTAAATCACAACATACCAGAGGGCAGTTCCCAGCACTGACACTATGTTACGTGATGGCTCTTCTTTTTCTGATCAGAATTCATGACATCACTCTAGATCCAACAGCGTGGTAAGACAAGACTGTGACGTTCAGCAGGATGGCTACAAGGGACTGCATTTCAAAAGAGCTCACTTCTGGCAGCTCATGGTTCTCTGAATGAAAATAAGATTATTAGCTCCTTCTGTGAATGAATCTAATAACATGTGTGTATACATATGTATGTACGTATGCAGACATATATGAGGGTTGCTCCAAAAGTAATACCTCCTATTTTATTACATTAGCCCATGACAGTAGAGGTTAAGCTCTCCCACCAATACTCCATTACATTTTGTTGCTGCGTGACAAATGGCAGCAGAGGCACAATCTGACAGAACGGCATCTGACGTGGCAGTGCGGATGAAGAAAATGCACATCACCAAGTACTCCCATGATGAAAAAATTGCACCCGCTGACTCACTGACATTTGCTGAACATTTAGAGACCAAACAGTGGATGTGAGCACAGCAAAGCAGTGGGCATTGCATTTTAGCAATGGCAACAGCACTGTGAAAACAAGCCATGCTCTGGATGGCCATGCAGATTTTTATGAGTGTAGCATGCAGGCAAAAATGAATAGCTAATAGTGGTGGCTGTGTTGAAAAATGGTATTTTGCAGCTGAGAATTTGCTCTATCAAGCAGTATTACTGTGCTCCTTTTATCTGTTGTAGCTTTCATGGCAATAAATGGGAGGCATTACTTTCAGAGCAACCTACATACACATACATATACATAAAAAATTGGGAAATGTACTATAAATCTATGATTAATACTGGTGTGAAGTACTCAAACGCCTGTTGAGTAACACTGTTAAACATATTCATCAATTTGCTGCACCTCCTCCATCTTTTCAAGGCCCACTGGGCTCCATCATCTACAATTTGATAACTAACTACAGTAAGGTCATGGAAAGGAAGTTAATCACAAAGCAGACATTTGTTCCACAGCTGTCATGCAAAATCTTGACCTAAAAGACAACTGACAGCCAAACAGCGCTGCCTGCTCCAAGTCACCTAAGTAGTACTATTTGTTTTGCAGGCATTCAGTTTTATGTGGACTTCTCAGTAAGTCTCATGGAGAACATGCTGCAGACATCGTCTCTGCAGGGGATGGATCTGCAACACGATGCAAGCACTTCTGCTGAAGCAGAAACTCTTCCTGCAATTATTTTTGACAGGAAACTAACAATGAAATACCTGAGCACGTTCTGCTTTGAACACAGGGCATCAAGGAGAAGTACTTTGGAGAAGTTAAGGAAATATTCTATACAACTCATCTCCACAAAAATCTTCCTGCTACCATTTATGACTGAACTGGAGACAGCTCAACAGCTCTGTTCCACCCTTTCAAAAAGAAATGGCATTAGGTATCAAAAAAACCTCTCAGATATATAAGGCTGGGTGTCATTAGCATGTTAATTTTTCAAATAATGTGCTGCACAAAAGAAATCTGAATTTCACTCTCTGTTATTTGTGGGTATGATGCTGCTGCTCCTATGCAAGCAAAGCCCCCATCAAAATCAATCATGTTCCTCATTTTTTATTGTTTTTTTTCCTAAACGATCAAAATGCATATTTATACCATTACATAAAGCACAGAATATATAAAAGCACCTAACTTCAACAGCAATAAAACATGGACAACAGAATCTCAAGGAAATTAAATTAGTGAGAGCCTCTCCAGAAGAGAGGTCTCACAACGAGTTTTCTTTGTCCCTAAATTGAGACAATTTTAATGCAGTACTTCGCAATTTTCTCAGATTTTGTGTAAATGATGCAACAAAGCATACAATTATTTTTCCTTCTGGATGTTAATGGAAAGTCTGAAAGAAATTCCCTTAAACTTGCTGCAAACATCTTTCCTCAAAAGAGTATATTTCTTTTTTAAGTCAAAAAGGAAAAAAGGAAGAAATGAAGAAAAATGAAAAGTTATATGCTGGTAACAGTGGGTTTAGCATCACTAAAATGTCAGCTGAAGTTGCCAAATAAATACTTACATGCTGTTGATGACTGTTTGTTTAAGGAAAAGGAGATTTAGCTGCTCACATGTTCATTAGCACACAGAGAGAAATGGATGAAAAATTCTTTCGGTGCTTAAAACTGATGCCATGGATGCTGCTTACAAGTATTTCTAATACACAGTGGGCAAAAGGTGCATAAAGACCAGATTAAGATTTTTAAGGAAAGCCATACCTGAAGTTCAAATGAAGGAAAAAATAAAGCAACCAACAAAAATGACCCCTTTTTTTCTTCTCTCTGGTTACTCGAACTCAAAACACTTGAAGCGGATTGCCTGCTATTTTAGCAAAAAGTGGTGATTTCTGAGCGTTCCTGTGCTTTTACATTTTTGGGTTTTGCAATGATTCAGGCATTATTGCTCTGTAATAGGTGTGGCTGCCTTTGAAATGTAAGCTCACAGCTTCTGTAGTCAGTGAACCATTGCTGATAGGGCTGACTAGTCAGAAGCAAAACTGGCTAGTTATGAAACTACTATAGTATATCCTTTATCTCATACACATTTAAAGGATTTACCTATCTATCCCACTGCAGACCTACTCATTGAGTAGGAGCCAACAGCATATGATTGTGTTAATTAATCTGCTATTGTGAGTAAAGGAACAGCTGCAGTGGTCTCGTGGATACGTTGTCAAAGGAAAACAATGTAATGTTAAGCTTCTGACTGCATATTCTGTTACAAAGGAGGTTTACGAGAAGTTAAATTCATAAATCACAGATCATTTTTATAATAATAATAAATATCATCTGACCTTTAAAGGAAAGGTTTTAGCATTCTTAATTTCAGTTTGAAATATGTTCTGCAATACGATACTTAAGCTTTAACCCAATTCTTTGTTTTGAAAACAAACATTCCCCAGAAACGATAGGAAATGGTAGTAGCTATAGAAATGACCTCTGACTGTACTAGATACATGCCATTGTAGTTTTAACAAAGATCAGAGCCCAAAATATCAAGTTAAAAGAAAAATTTTGGCTTCCATCCAGTGCTTCTTCTAATAAAAACACAATTTCCAATATCATACAGAAACGCAGAATGAAAGGAACATTCATTACAGAAAAAAACACATTATTTACACAGGATTTTATCTTTTTTATGTGAAAAAGGTACAAAAAAGACTTTCTCCTATGTAAAATAACAATCATTTTTGTGATTCAAATCTACCCCTATACCAAACCCCTCTAGCCATTACATACATCAATTCTTCCATAAACACCTAAGTGGTGGCTGACCCACAAGAGAGAATAAATAATTGTATTATTTTTTTCCTATGGCTGGCACTTAAAATATAACCATAGCAAATTACGTTAGAAATGCAAGCAGGAAAAGTTTCACAATCCAAAAATGCCTGGATTCAACAGTAACCTTTGCTGTCGTCGGCATGATTTTATGGAAACACACCGAGAGCTTTCTAATTCATAAGTGGGTTGCTTATTTAAATATACAGAAGAATGTAAGACAACCATTATTTTAAATAAAAGAGACAAGATTCTCTGCAGGTACAAACAACAAATCCCCACTAGTCTTATTCTTATGGCACTTTACAGCAGCAGCAGAACTGCTCCAAGTACTGTCTTCCAAGCAAACACATCAAGTTATGGAATTCTTGCTTTGTCTTGTTTATTTCTTTTGACTGCTGTAGTTGGCTCCAATGACATACACCTTTTTAGCTGAGATATACTGCTACTTTATTTCTCATAAACCTTTTATGTCTATCATTCTTTTCTCATCTCTTTTTATTTTTAAATTTGTCAAATTTGTGAAACCAAGGCCCCAATCCAGATCTCTGGTACAATGCAATGGCTGTTGATTTCAAAGGAACTATGCCAATTTAAATCTCTACAATGCTCTGGCAGCAAAAGAGATGTTTTGCTTCAACTGAAGTGAAACATAAGAAAATCCGAAGTGGCTTTATTCATAGTTTTAAGTGTGATTTAAAACAAAGAAATAGAAAGGAGCACAATTTTAGATATGAATCACCAGCACAACTTGATAACCCAGCAGGAACGGTATGGCACCAAACAACAGATTTCAATCCAGCAGCAGGCTCCGAGGAGAGAGAGTAATGCCAGAAATTAGGACCCCAGTGTTTTAAATCCATGTGAGTGGTATCTTCCAAATTAAAGGGCCCTCACAACAAGAATCATTTTAAGGCTCACAAAACGCAAGGTGAACTATAGATACCCAAGTAAATAACGTTAGTGATGTTCTTTCTGTTTAGAGGATAGTCTTCTAAAGTTCTGGAATTTGTTCACCCAATATCCCCTAGAAATAATGTATGAACTCTTGAGAACTGTTACCTGTACACAGGCACATACACGCTACTATTTAACACGTTTGACTGTGCTTTTTAAAATATCAACGTGTATCTCCTTTTTGAAACATGCATATTTACCTCAACTGCGCAGAACTGCCAACTGCTTGCATAAGGTCATTAAAAGAATACTTTGCAAATTTAATCAGGCTCTGTGAATTCAGGAGTGCCATTAGTCACTGGGTTGATGACTTCAGTGAGGTTGATTGGGTTGGACCTTCATTACTACTTGGTATTATGTTTCATTTTCCAAGTACAAATTCTCAAATATAACAATTTCTTGGATTTTTAAAGCCCTGATTAAAACACTGCTATGGGCTGAGACATAGTTTGATGTTACCCACTATTTTCATTTAATAAAATACGGCATAACTTTGGAGAAAATCAGATACAGACTTTAATAGGAAATTACAGCTTTGATTACAATGCAGTTCCTTTCAGGCTATGAAAAGAAGAAACAAGTTCCCTAAGTTTTCAGAATGGAAATCAGAAAAGTTCCCAGATAATTGAAATTAAAAGGTAAATTGGAATAAATATTGAATTCTGTCATGCTTGTGGCTGGAAGGCCACCCAAGCAGCATCAGACATCATAGTCTTCCATGGAGGTTCTCTTTGCTCAGTGACTAAATGAATCTATCCTGCCAATTAGCAACTGATTTTATCTCTACAATCCAGTTTCTTCTCGATCTTATCACGAGATGATCAAATTTATTCATGTTAATGTG
This sequence comes from Lagopus muta, assembly GCF_023343835.1. NCBI lineage: Eukaryota > Metazoa > Chordata > Aves > Galliformes > Phasianidae > Lagopus > Lagopus muta. The sequence goes on from NC_064444.1 coordinate 11,051,330, forward strand.
CTATCAGTCAACCACCTGGCAGTGATCCTATGAAATAGTATTTTGTGATTTTGTCAAAGTATTTTCTGATACTGTGGATGGCTAGAAGAGCAAACGATCTACAGGTGGTATTAGGAAATTGCACTCCAACTGCCTGTTTGACTACCAAAATTGTTAGAGGCCTCTCCAAAGTGCAGCATATCGTATATAAAATGTCTGTCCTTTAATTAATGGAAACTTCAGTGTTCTAGCTACCTGAGACATAGTTTTCGGTTATTCATCAGTTGGCATATATAAGAAAAACAGTTCTAAAATATTCTGTGAATTGTGTAAGGTGAACAACTAATGGCTTCAGCCACCATAGTTTAGCAGCCATTAATTATTAAAGCTGCCTTTTTAAAAAATCATACTAATTTCTATTTTAATTGCATCTATTTTAATGTTCTCAACTTTTGTGTTATGTGACAGAAGAAAATGGTCTCATCCAGTTCAAGAAGACTAATGCAAATATAGTTATCAACCTATTTGATGACTGATACAATAATACTTTTACTTTGGATCTACTCATGATGAATGCTGGCTGTAGAAAAATCTGCAAATTTCTAAAAAAAGAACCACAGAATTCAACTACAGAAACTCAATATGGGCTAGCATATAAATCACTGGGCTGAAACATGGGAGATGCTCCACTAACTCTTCCACTGTAATACTGAATGACCTCAGGCAAATTCTTTGTCTTTCCTGCCTCAGTTTTGCAATTTATCTAATGGAATTAGCATTTTACCTTTTCTCATTTCTTTTGAGATTTATCAACAAAAAATAATTGGATAAAAACTAGTTGTTTACTCATTAGGAAAGAAAAAAAAAAAAAGCTGGTCAAATGATACTAATTAAATATTTTTTAATTTAAGAATAGTTGCAAACAAGTTCATATAAATATCATCTATCCACTCTGTAATAAAACACAGCAGAACTCTGCACAACTCTGCAGAAGACATCTAAAGACAAGAGAGGCATAGATTCCATCAGGAGCAAGGAAGCGTGCAGTACTCTGATGAGAAGTGGACATCATCTGCAAAGGCTCATGTGTGCACAGAAACATTTAAAGTTTGTGAATCCATACCACCCAAGAGAGTCAGAAAAGCTTCCCCCTGCCATCACGCTCTAAAAGCGGTGACAGCAAAGTACTTGACCCAGTCTTTTTCAGTAGAATAAAGACGCACCCATCCTCTAATGGCTCATTCTGTACAGGTATTCCAGCATTTGAGAAATTAACTACATTTGTTAAGACCTATTGTAGTTATTCATAAAGCCTAAAATTTAATCACTGCATTAGCTAATGCTTCTCCAAGAATAACTATCTTTAAATACTTCCTGCCCAACAGCTCCTGGCTATCAGACATGTAAGTGATTAGCTTCTCAGTAGATGTTGCTTTTACTAGAAGAGTTAGGACAAAATATATTTAAAAGAAAATAAAAAAGTGTTATGAATCAAGAGATTTCAGTTGGGAGACAAAACACGGATAGCAATCTTCAACATAAGCTCCACAAAGTTAGACAATAGCAACTCACTACAAGATGAAAGTACAAGTAAAGATTTGCCCTATAACCCAGTTCCATCCAAATGAGATAGCAAGAGCTGTTAATATAATAAAGAGTCTTCCACTTAAAGATTCATGATTAGAAGGCGATTTTATGTGGTTGGAAAAGACAGCTATTACCACTCAAGAGTTGGTTGGCAGCTTTAAGAATGCACTAGCTTCATGTCATGTGGAAAATGCACTGCATTGGCTGTGGAAATAAATAAAAGGCTACAAACAACAGCTTCCAGTCTGAAATCCTTCTTCAGTACTAAAAGAAAGAAATAACTGAAACAACAAAACAAGAAAGAAAAACACTATTTTAAATGAGTTATTCAATCCACTGCAAATGAAAATGGTAGCTAGGGAATATCAGTAGGATAACTTCAGGACATGACAGCATAACAACAGCCCATTAGCAGTAAGTACCTCCTGGCCCTAGAGCACCTTCGGATCCTTAGGATATCAGAAGATGATACACCAGAAAAAATTTAGTTTCTCATTGGAACTAAAGAGTTCCCAGTGGAGCTTTCATCGGATACAATATGATTTTGGAAAGAAAGCCTAAGAAGAACTACGCATTCCAACTAACACATCTGATCAGGACATTAGGAAGCTTTGACATCATGCAGAGTCAACTGGAAACATACAGATCATATCTTCAGGCCTTGCAAGGTGTTGGGCGATTGCTAGGTATCCCATACTACTGCCTGTAAATAATATAAGATCTAAGAAAATGTTCTAAGGGGAAGTTAAAAACCTTCCCAGATTTTAAACTGAAAACACGAACAATAAGAGAAACAGGAACCGTGCTTCCTTTGATACTGAAAAAAAAGAATGTTAGCAACACAGACAACAGGCAGAATGCAATTTCATTTCTGACAATGCGATATAAAAAATTTTCACTTTTTTATATATTCAGTTAATTCTGGCAACGGTAGTCATCAATTAAATTGCATTAAATGTGGAGTGTGTGACCAAAGACTGAGCATCTCAGAAATAGAAACATTTAGGTAACTAAGGCTGACCAGATCTTAAACTGCGTTAACTCTGGTTACGGGTTCGAAAGACAAGGCCAACACAGCAACGTATACACGTACATCAGAGTAAAGTTTAAGCTACTCAGCATCTAAGGCTCGAAACAAAAACAAAAATAAAGACTGAAATTTTGTTTGAAAGTTAAAACACTAAGCCAGTTGTTTGAGATTATCTCCATGATCTTAAAAATCAGTCAAGACACAGAAGTAATTAAGAGCATCATGAGGAGCTTGGGCAAGGGCTGTAGGCACATCTGCCTGACAAAGGTATACAGAAGACCCATTCAGAGAGCACAGAGAACTCGGAAATGCCAGAAATACTGGCAAATACTACCAACTTCAGATAAGTTACATAACTTCACCTACCGCATTGTTTTCTTAGTCGTTTCACCACTGCATTATTTATGCCCATAATAATATCATTTTATTTACTGTATTCTCATCATATGCATGGCAGTCATTTGCAACAGAACATACATCCCCTAGAGCTGTTGTTCCTGAGAAAATAAGGAATAGGGCAAAAACGTTTTCTGATTTTTTTTCCAACCCTTTATGCTCTTGCTTACTTACTAAAGGAAAAAATAACCACACTGTAACTGACAAAGCAGGCATCTTAGGTTAGGAAGACAGAAAGCTAGGTTCTGCCACAGAAGCATGCACGGATCCAGAACCTGCACACACATAACCAAATACTTCAGATAAGTACTGAAAAGATGATGTAGAAATGAAGTACAGCTTTTTGTGTTCCACATTTTAGGCGTCTCTTCTACGAGTGATTTTCTTTTGTTTTCTGAGAAAATGCACGTATGAAATGCTCCCAACTGCACAGTAATTTTCTCAGAAGAGGAACATATATATATTAAAAAAAAAGCAATATCTGTTTCCAAAACAAAATAATTCCTAATGAAGTAACTGTGGGAGAAAAAGGCCTAATATGAAATTTAGATGAACAAATTACAGCCATGTTATTTTTACATTCATACTTCTTAAAAACATATTGGTGAGCTAAGGAAGGAATATTCTTATTCTTAATTTCAGTCGGTACCAAGATAAAGCACAAGCACTGGAGAGTGGTAATTGCACACTACCATATTCTGGATGTGACTTCACAACAGAGTCATCACACTAAGTCTATTATATTTGCCAAACCATTTCAAGTAACAGCAACAAAATTTGTGAGAACAGAAGAATGGACCATCAGATGAAAAAAACAGTCGTATTCCCTGGAAAAGTATTTGCTCATCTTTTTTTCCTTTCTAAGAATCCTCTCACAATAGTGTGTTTACAGTGCTTCTAAAAGGTAACAACTGCTGTACTGATGATATGGGTCAAGTCTTACTTTTTAAGAGATAACACCTCACTACGTGAAATTACAAATCTGTGAGACAGTACAAAACCACTTAAGTGGCTATTCTTAGAAAACAAGATCCTTATCCAAGCAAACATTTCTTGCATTTCTTTGTTACAGTTGGCGTTACAGCTGGAAAGATTATCATGATGAAAATGGGAAAAGAAACAAACAGGGAAGGAATGCTCACCTGTATCTGAAGATCTACGTTCACAAGAAAGACTCCACAAAGGAGGAATCTCCAGCAAGAGACCTTTCTTTCAGTGGCAGTCAGCCCTTAAATGAGGTCTAAGAGTGGTGCAGCCAGGCTCCAACCCTTCCAGTCACACAGCTGAACTGCCTTCACCTGTGCTCCCAGGGCTGACCCGGTCCTTTCCCCAGGTGCTCAATCAGTGATTCAGGCTGTGACTCAACAGTTCCCCTACAGTACATTATTAAGTACAATGTGAAGGACATGAAGTACCACAGAAAAAAAGTCTTTATAAAAGAGGAGACCTACACTCATCTGGATTATATGATCCACAGTCATTAACTAAATGAAAAATTTAGTATTTCTATTTTTTAAATAGATTTTTAAATATTTTTTAAATAACATTAGTATATAGTGATTTTTTATGGCCTCAATCAGAAGTACCATTCTGGTTTACCAACCACAGTGCTTTCTATCCCATCTTAGTATCCTTGCAAAGCAGTACTTCAACACAGTGTCATCAGAAACACCCATCCTACCAACCAGTACATGACTGGTAGAAAAACTGTCTTCAATGGCTGGTAGCTTAATATCTCCAGCTTAACTGTATTTAGCATAAATAAATATACAGAACATAAATAGTGCCATGATCAATTAGGCAGGAAATCGGGTAAGAGAGCTTTTTTGCTTTTTTATTTATTTATTTATTTATTTATTTTTTGAGATCTATGCATTAGAGATATTAGAGATACTGAAAAGAATGTGGTATTATTCTTTATTTCTGTTTTTAAGCATATTACAAAGGGGAAAAAAAATGTATCTGTATTCTAAAATATTTTGGAAATACATCAGGTGTTCTTGTAATACTAGGATAAGCAATATAAATGGGGTTACAATCTCCCTCAGCTTTAAGCCCCCTAAAGCCATGCTCCAGGTGCCAAATATACGGATGCGTGCCTAACTTCTACATACCATCAAAATCACGACTTTCACAAATGGGATGTTTGAAGCCTGTATGTCAATAACCAAATGAGTTACAGTCACATGCATACAAGAAATAGCAGAAGTTTAGAAAAAGGACCTGCTGAACTCTCAAAGTGAAGATCCCCCTAAATCCTCCTCTAACGTTCACCTTCACTTGAGAAGGTGCCTTTTTTTAGAAAAAAACCTGTTTTTCATACTTAACTGTAGACTGCTTTTTCAATTAAAAACAGAGCAAAATCAAATTCTCCTAACCAAAAGAACTACTGTCTGTATGCATTAAAAGCATTTATCGATATTTCCTAAAGACACATACTGGATTTCATGGCCCAGTGGTCTGATCCAGAATACTAATTTGTGTAATGTACAATGCAAGCAAACTGAATCTACACTGTAGAAAGCTAAACTGCTACCTCAACAGTTCTTAATTTACCTTTTAGCACTGAAAGCAGAGGCTGAGATCTGCGTTCCACGCTCATGTGGTCCTCTGGCTAAGGCAAACTCCAGTCAAGGAAACTCCACTTAGAAACAGGTATTTCTGTACGTAATACTAAATAATGTGAATTAAAGATCTCTGAATTTCTTTCCCACTGTAGCTGGTACTCCTGAAGAGCTATGTCAACATTTGCATTCAAGATGCTGACCAATAACAAGTGTTTTAACTTACTGTGGCAAATAAAACTTTGCGCCATATGGCTGATTAGAGATATTCTCTCTCTTTTTCTTCTCCTCTAAACAGCTGGGTGAGTAACAACAAGGAAAAGACAGTCAGCAGCTGCACACTGTTATCATTACTTTGATACTGCTTGAAGGAATCTAAGCCTTCCACAGGTATGCACCTGAGATTAGAGGGAAAGAATTTTCCTCTCTAAGTATGTGAGGAAACAGCTATGGGAGTTATAATTATGTTTTACAGGTGTCATCAGAACAATGCTTCCAAATTTTACCCAGAACAAACATACTCTTTTTCTATTTTGTGATCGAATTTTTCAAAGGCCTTGAGGGAAAAGATATTATTGTACAAAGGCAACAACAGTGAGTAAATAAGTATAAAGGCAAACACTTCTACTGCAGACTTCCCAACTTTATCTATTCCACCCATGCAACTTCAGTAGTTATCCAATAGGATCTGCAAACAGAGCATTACCCGTTCGAGCTCTATGTTTGATTATTGTGTACCAGGGATTCCCAAGCTGGAATTTCTCTGCACCACCATGGCTGGCAGAGCCTTTGCTGGTAATCTGAGCAGAATTAACGAGTCATGTGGCTCTGGCTTTACGTAATTCAAAAAGTACTTGGAAAGGGTAACGGCTGTAGGAACTTTGCCTAATATTACCTTCAATACAAGCAGTTCTTTTAGACGCCACAGGCATGGCTCATTTGGAAGTTTGTCAACTACAGCTGGTGATCAGAAGGAGGCTGAAGCAACAGTTAAAATAGGCTGAATGAAGGAGGAAGACTGTGAACACTGCTCTGGGTCACACAGCTCTTGCTCTGCCTTCACCTCCACCATCCCCACTAGGCTTCTGAAGGGAATCTATTTTGCCTCTTTCACTGGGGTTTTACTATAAGTAAAATAAATAAATAAATACTCTGAAAACAAACAAACAAAAAAACAACCCCCACCCATGTCTCATGAACTCCTGTTATCATGAAGTTGTGTATGAGATAACAGCAGCCATTTTAGATCTGCTCTGGTGAAGAGACACCATTTGTGGACTGAAGTATGGCAAGCACAGTGTTCTCAATTTTCTCTTAGAGGCTTTAGGTTTGGAGAGTATATGGAGAATTTTCTCAGCCTCTTTGGAGGTCTGTGTTCTTCTTCCTCTCTTCTATGCTAAATAAGTGCATGCTTGGACTATTTCACAGAGCAGTACAATTAAAGAGATTATTACAGTACATTCAAGAAAAGTTCTATTTTAATTTGCATGGTCAAACTTTTACAAAGACTTTAAAGACTGCTCTTGTCCAAGTCTCCATTGTAAAAGTTATCACCAGAGCTATGCATCCTGCAAAGGAGGGTGAATTTTGAAATTCTGAGTTGTCAAACAGCACACATCAGAGAAATACTGGCACAAATTTCACAACGATATTGCAAGCGTATACACAAACATAAAGAATATCTGTTGAGTATATAAGGTTTCCTGCTAGCCAGGGAACAGCAATTACAGTGCAGCACTAATTGTGGTTTTTGTGAACAATGAAGGTGTTTTCTATGCCCACACATACATTTTCAAGACAGAAACCACCCTTCCATTCTTGAAAAGCACCTAGAAATCTCTGGACACTACTCTCCCAGCAGCTGTGTTATTTTTCTTTAAGTTTAAATTACTGTACGTGGCTATCGTTGCTAGGTAGGACTTGGCTTCCAGCATTGTAACAGTGATGGCTGAAGTCTGGGCTGGACTGAGAAACAAGCAAAAATTCTGAGGTGAAAATTACCTCTGTGGGGGTGGTTTGTATTTGCTAATGCCTTTTTAAAATTATCTCGGATATTTGCTTGAGCAAGGTATTGCCAGTCTCTGCTCTCCAGGCATCCTAGCACTTGTACTCTTGTTGCTTTCAAGTCCAGTGTCACCAAGATACTTTCAGGCAACAGATCATCTAATGAAGAACAATATGATGTCAGTGTGTAATGACTTCTTGAGAAAAAGAGTGATGTTATTCAGCAATACAAAGAGACAGTCTCACTTTCTTCTCAGATAAACAACTTGGTAATGAAAGATTGTTTAGAGGCAAAGAACTACTGAAGGAAATTTAAAGGGGCATGGAAACTTGGGTGTTTTTAGAAAACAACACAGTCAAATGTTAGGAACAGAGACACTGATTCTATTTCTACTGATAAAAAATAAAAACTCAGATAATGATTTAAAAAACACATTAGGACAATGAGGAAGGAAATATCTCTGAAAACGTACCAGTAAAACAGAGCAGTAAAAGATCACAAAGGAATTATCACTACTCTCACGATTGGCTCCAAGTCACTGTGCACACCTGATGTAACTGACTAAAACAATGTAGATGGCACTGATATTCCAGAACTTGGTGTTATACATCATGCAGCATTAGGAAAGCTTGAAGTATGCTTGCAATGTATTTCTTCATATACTGTAAGTCCACCTCATTGCTGGTGCAGCGCAAAACATCTGTACTGTAAATGCAAATCAGGTCCAAATCTCTGAAAATCTGTGTAATTTTTAATTTGCTAATGCCACCAACACTCTATAAGCAGCAAAAAGATGGTCATTACACAGAGATGCCATGGGCCATTTCTAAATAGAATCCATTTACATTTACTAGAACCTTATTGCCAGTCTTCGTTTTGTTTTTTAATAGTGCTAAATAGTCACTTGGGAAAGCCTGTTATGTACAAAGAGTGCACACACAAGCTTAATTCTTCACAACTTCAGACAGAAGTGTAAAATGCAAGCTGGAGTCCAAAACAAGGAGGTAGAGCTCAAGTAAATCTGATGCAAAGCCTAATCTGTCTTTTGTCTGTACAATCTGCAGAATATTTGAAAGGGAAGAAAACATGCCAGTAAATATTGCATGTTACTTGTCTCAAGGGAAGTTCTGAATTTTGTTCCCCCATCCAGACACAGATAATCAAAAGGAAGACCTTAGGGTTATATACTTCAGGGTAGGTCATCTATTTTTACCTCTCTCTCCCCACACGTAGGCTGCATTCAGCTTACCAGCAGAATGATCTTTAAATGGTAAGAGCTTAAGAAAATAGTAGATGCAACATTTGTGACAGCAAAAGCTGTTTCTCATGAGACTCCTGTGCACACTCTTTTTGAATGCCACAATGGACAGTTTTCCTATCAGTCTGAAGGGCAGTGCCTCTTTCCTGGCATACACTTTAGCATGTTTTTAAGAGAAGTGACATTACTGTTGTCGGCACTGTCAAAGGCAGACAAACCTGGTTAGCTCAGTATTGAAAGCCTACTGAATTCGATCAGTAGTGTGAGACAGGGCCAGACTGACAACATACCAACCACGAACCTAGAACACTCCTAGTTCACACTTATGCCCTTCTAATACATATACTTCAAAAGATGATGTGAAGTGGTATTAGAACAGCAGATGATTCTGTTCTTACTTCACAGCTATTTCCTCCATTTCTACCATTAAAAAAAATAAAAAGAACTATTAACCATACAGCAAAATAAAAGGTTTAAATGAAACATGTAACAACTATTAGATGCTCAACAGCTTACTCATCATTCCACAGTGTAAATGTCAACTGATTTTCAAATTATCCCTTAGAGACAGAGTTCACCTGTCCCACAGTGTTTCTATGCAGTAGTCACACTAGAAGGATACTCATTTTCTGGTGGTATTTTGCCATTAAGGTTTGTACAGTTGCAACCTATTTCCTCTAAGTCTCTGATTTTCAGTAGGGTTTTACAGGTGCAGAAATTAACCAGCTTTATTCATTTGATTAAACATGAAAAAAAAAAAAATCCTAACTAAAGAAGCTGTTTTCTGTCTATTACACGAAGAAATGACATTCAATGATCACCTAAAAGTGGTTGAAGTTTTTATTATTTCCATTCAAGAATTTACAGAATTATTTTAAATTCATCTGATGAATTCCACATCCTTCCTATTATATTACCTACTCGTCTGGGACTGTTTTGAAAACAACTGAATGGAACCCCGTGCCTGAAATTATCTCTGCTAAACAGTTCAAACCTTTTTTTTCTTTCGCTGACCTTTTCTGTATTTATTCTTAATACCATAACTTTCATTTTCTATTTTAGTATAACTCCTCTGGACCTTTCCTTGAACAAAGCCACCCACAATGAAAACACAGTTTTGAAATGCTGCCTTTGTGCTTGCCCAAATTTACTCTAAAATTTAAAAAAGCCCTCCACTACTTAATGTCTGGTGTTTTCTTCGGCCAAGGAATCTTTTGAAATTGTGACTAACGCTGTGAAAACCCAGCTGTTGACCAAGCACAGCAGTGTAGCATGTTGAGGATTTAACTTGGAAAAAAATACATGCCATCTTCTCTAGGCCTACCAGCCTCATCAAGCTAAATTCAAGCCAGCAGTGCTTTTTAAATACACATCAGAAAGAAAAAAATACAAAAGTGTATAATCAATCAACAGAAACTGTAGGAACTTCATGCCAATCAAGGCAGAAACTAGCTAAGCGCACAGTAAGACAACATCACAGGACAAGGATGCACTCACTTTCTAATTATGGTATGTGAAAGTATAGCTTGGACATCCTTCTTTCACTGCAAGAAATTACTTTGATATATTCAGTTCTGCTCAAATTTGTCTGATGAGAGGTCATTTCCCACATTTTTGGGGAGAAATAAATTAAAACACTGCCATACACCCAGATTCTCCACGGTCTTGCACAAACATTTATATTTCTGCAAAACAATGTACACAATCCAAAGTGTTACTGTTCTAATGTCTTCATTTCCCACACACTGTGCAGAGGTGTAAATGATGACACAGTCTGCATGGGAGTACCGAATCAGGCCCTATATTGTTTGAAGATACATTAGCATGGGCTCCTATAAAAGGAAAACTGAGGACACTAAAACCACTGAGGAGAAGAACAATAATGTTTTTCATTGATAATGCCATACATGCTCTTAGTAATGAGGCTCTCTCTCAACTCACTCTAAGTAAAGCAATTGGCATGTTCTTTAGATAGAGCAACAGTACAAATACAGCTGTGTATATCTGACACACAAGCGTTTGATTTTGGACTTGCTGAATGTTCAGATAGTTGATGAGATCACTACAGTGTTGCTGCATATAAAAAAAGGTATCCGCAGCATGCCTAATGCTGACATTAATCATCACTCTTCTCAATATGCTTGAGAACCTGCACCAGGGTCAACACTGTGCATCTTTTCTTGCCTTAGGATATGTTTGAAAAAAAAAAAAAAAAAAAAAAAAAAAAAAAATTGCTATTCAACATCAGGGAGCCAGGAGGAGAATGCCTGGGAACTTACGAGCAGCAATTGTATCCACAGCTGTGAGTTCTTCAGCTCTGGCTGCTGCAAACATTGTTTCACATCTTTTCACAGTTCTTTCAGTGCAAAAGAAATGGTGACTACTCCTTGGTGTCATTTCAGCAGCCTCACTGGCTTCAATTTCTCTCCCATATTCAGGCAGGTACCAAAACTGTTAGTGATTAGAAGAATTAAGAGTAGAGCAAGAAAGGTGCTGAAAGCCTCCATCAGACATTCTCTTAAATACAGACAAATTTGCTGTGCCAAGCTTTAACTTAAAAAGTACTATTTGGACATTCTGATAGAGAGTAAACAAACTGGATTCTCTTGTACAATGGTTGAAATTTCAGACCTTTCTTCTGGCTGCAACTCACAGCCAACGCAGTGCTATCAAGATGCCCAAGTCAGGTCCTCCTGTCCTTTTGGTATCACTGAATTAAGCGAGTTTGCCTTTTCGTGGCTAAGTATCAGTATGTTAAACAATAAGGCTTAAATGAGAAAGTCAGAATGCTGCGTTATGAAATGCTCTGTACTTGTCCTCTGCTACTGCTTGTCCCTTTCACTAATTTCCAGTCTTATTCCTTATCCCTCTTGCAAAGTTGACTGTAACTGTACTGTAGTGGTCATCATCACAGAGTTGATGCACAAAGTTACTAGATGCTAGCATCCGAGCAGCCACAATATTATTTCTGCACAGAATAGGAAATAACTGTGGTGACCCTGATACCACAGTGTGGTAAATGCGGCTGCACGTTAACTTAACGTTCTTCACTTTACTAGCTCCATAATTATTTTAAGAACGTGATAAAAATTATAAAATAATAGAATACTTGACAAACAAACTCCTCCCCTTCAGAACTCTGCCTATTTTGTGAGTGACAGAGTAACATGAAAAAGATATCACAGCAGATATCTGCTTGATCAAAGATACATGCAGACAAATAAAATTAGATATCCATGTCCACACAATTAAGATAAGGGCACTGGAATACAGGAAAGAACAATAACAGCCAATTTCCACTTCTGTCATTTTTCTTCTTAATATATACAAAATTGTCACATGTCCCTCAATTTCCAATTAATTATCAAAATCAAAAAATGTTCTGTTCTTTCCTTGATTTTTTTTCAAATGATGTAAAATAGCTGTTGGTTTTCTTTAATTCATAGAAATCTTTGAATCATCTTTTGGTCTCAGTTAGACCACAGACAGTATTCCATAAATCTCCCAGGAAAGCATGAAGTACTTAACAGGGATGCTCAAGACATTCCAGGAAGCGTTTTCAGATTTGTTTTTGTCCCCCTTTGAATAGTTTTGGTAGGTCATTCAAAGAGAAAATCATGCAGTTTGATAAACAGACTACACCCCTACCTTGGTGTTGAGTGCACATTAGCCTATGATATATGTGGTAAAGCATTTGTAAGAAATTTAATGAAGGAGAAACCTAAAATGAGACAAGGGGAAAACACAGCTAGTACAGAAGACAGGGATGAGCAGGAGTCATAACTGACAGAAGTACGATCATATACATCCTAACTACAGCTGTCCTTACAAGCACGTTGTAAACATAGCTGGTCGTTACCACCACACTTTATAAATGTTATAACTAGGGTGACACCCAACACTAGCACTGCACTATCCATGTTACTCTAGGCATCAGAAATGACCTCAAACACTCAGATGTGGCCCAGCAGTCCCTTCCTTACTTCTGCTTCCAGCTCTCTAGTTTAGCATTTAAAAGAGGCCCCAACTACAGCTATTCCACTGTGGGGACAATGAGAAGTCCCAAGGCTGGCGTTGTCCCTCAGGTGGGCCTGCACTATCTCAGGCATTTTGGTTCTTCAGGAATTTAGGCTGCATGTGACTGAGCTCTTAAGAATGTCACACTCCACACCATGTGATAGCAGCACACAAACAGAAAATGCCATACTGGTATTTCAGCCAATTCTTGGACCTCTGCCTAATGTTTCCTTCCCCCTCGTCTTCCCCCACACTTTTGATAATACACACTTATGCAACGGCCTCTGAATTTGCAGCCAGACCTCTGGGTTTTATCTAGACCCCAAAGTAGTTGTCTAGTACATTGTGAGACTATCCAAACTGCAGCTAGCTTATGCAATCAGATCTTTGCAAGTACCACTAGGAGCTCTGAAAGAAGGAAGAAGAGCATTAAGTTGGGCCAACCAACTACATCAGGCCAATGCCAGGGAAGAAGCCCAAGCTCAAGGCTGGGTTTGCTACAGACAAGAGGGAAGGGATGGTCCACCACTGGGAGCAGTGTTATCAAAGACTTTTTAAACTGCACATCAGTGTTGCCAGCTGATGTGGGTACAAACCTGGATCACAAGATCACAACTCAGGTTCCTCTGTCCTCTAGAAGACAATATATCCGAGACACACAGAACTCCATACAGAACTCATGGGCTACCAGTCCACCCTGGTACGTGATGCTAGATGGTGAAGGAAGGCTCAGGAAAACCAGTTGAATTCAGGTACTCAGATGAGTGCCAGGCTTGCAGGGAAGGAGACACAGAGGAGCCTAAATTTTAGGTCTCCCTGCTCTATCTTAGATCCTGTTCCTGTATAGGAACAGTGGTGTTCCTATACTCCATGAGAATGACCTTGACACACCCCAAGAAGCAATACAGAAATGAGACTGAAACACAACAGAAATACATTATGGTCTCGATATGTGAGAGATCAGTGAAACAGAAGAACTGGAAAGTTTAGAGGAAGTTCCCATGTGGGCTCTTGTCTACACTGAATCTCTGAATTTCTTGTTTAATTTCTAAATGAAAGCAATCATCTCTTCAATACAGCTGAGAGCTGTCTTAATAATAAATATATCATATCATCAGTTACAATCCTATTTACCTAGAAACATACACACAGACTGCAATCTAAGGGCCAAACACAAAACACTGACTTGTGGTTTTATCTCAGCAACTAAAAAAACTGTTTTTATGATCAAATGTTAGCACCAATAGACCAAATTACTTGACTGAGAGGCAGTCACGAGAGGCAGGAAACTGAATCAGTCCACGGTCTTTTCTTTGTGAGAGATTCTGGACATCTGCCCTGCACAAAATTCAGTGCATCCCCTCCTGAAGTCATAAAGCATGTGCTTTGCAAAGACACAACAGGGAGGTGTTTTCTTATTATTTTTTTTTTTAGTACTGTGCAGCTGTTACTCACAACAGAGTACAGCCTGACAGTAGCAATGTTGGGGTTAATTCTACTATTCCACTAGTGCTGGTGGAATTGGGTCCAGATTTATAGCCATGCACCCATAA
>NC_064444.1:11068218-11113218 GCF_023343835.1 Lagopus muta
TCACTGATTCAAACATTCTTTTACTCACATAACAAACAGCTGCATACCACATTAGCCCAGCCAGTGACAGTCACACATCTCTGCAATAACTGTTTGATTGCAAACTTGACCCTTTCTTCTTCTCAGCCTGAGCTAGACATTTTTAAACAGGCACTCCATTCCCAATCCTCCTTTGCAAAGAATTACATCAGATAACAAAGACTTCTCTGCCACTCATTGTAAGCCTTCTTCTGGAGATCTGTTCTAAGAGGCACTGTGTAAAAAGGTTTTTATGATGAATTCAGAACTACTATCATGTTAAGAGCACCAATTTATAAAGAAGAATTCATTGGTTAAGATCTGAAAAAATAGTTTCTCAGGCCCTACTGACCCAGTTTTCAACAAAAAAAGAATCAAGTGATGCAAATTAAGTTTTGAGACATTGTTATGCAGTCTGAGAAATTTGTAAAACTGTGTTTTGCGGTAATTTCTTAATAGAAGATTCAATGACTACTTAATTCTCCCTTGCTAAAAAAAAAAGTCTGATTGCTTTCTACTCCGCAGGTTTATCTTTCACAGGTACCGATAAATTGCACACTTCACAATGATGAAAAAGTTCCAATAGAATTACTGCAATAAATTTTAATTTTAAAGCACAAAAGAATATTTAGATTTTGCTCAGGTGAAATGCAATGCTATCTTCCTTCCATCGGATTCAGAAGTTATAAAAGCACGCACGCTTTCTGTAGTAGCAAGTCTGATACTGAGAACCCTCCTATACTGACTGCTGCTGGACTAAAGAACACAGTCAGATATTCATAAAAATGCTCTTTCTGTAGTAAGAAACAAATGTGTTCCCAGCAACAGTTAATGCACACAGTTTGCTTTCATTTTTATATGCTTCAATCCAAATGTATCAGGCATGAAAATAAACTGTTTAAATACACTGCAGTTTAAGTCAGAAATAATTTTAAATTAGTGGCCAAAGAGAGAAGGACACGGCAGTGTTATCTTTTGCCTCCGATGACCAGAAAGGCTTCCCACAACAATACATTTAACGAAGCAGAACACTCGGAATTAAAGTTTTCAGGGCACTCAAAACACACCAACTTTCACACGCATTGTTTTGAATCCCCTTCAATCTGTACCAGTTCACCCGCACTCAGACTTCAGTCTCTTCTTTACAAACTTTTCTAGATAGCTCTGGAAGGCTTCGGACTGAACTCTTAACCAATTTAAAGACTCTTTGTTTCCCTCTGCGGCACCACAAAACAAAAGTGATGCTTTCTGTACTGAAGAAAAGCATTTTTATTCCCCCCTCCCCCCCAACATCTAGGATTTTTAAAAGTGAAAGTCATAAAAATAATCTTCATCCCAACATATTTTCAATCCTCTTAAAACACTCTGAACAACTAAATATAGTATGAAATTAGCTCTCGCCTCTTCCTCTTGTTCCTACATAGAATTTTCTAATGTGTCTCACCAGTAATAAATTGTAAACGAGGCTATGACTCTAAGAGTAGACAGTGTGTTTCATGGGTATTTAAACAACAGCATTAAGTACTATAGGAATCTGTGGAATGCGGAGTGCAGATTTATGTGTCTTAACAATTTCTTTACTGGTTTGTAATAAGCCAGCAAACTAACGCTTTATTTTTATATTAATCTGGCCTCTGAAGTAGAGTATACTGGAGCATGACAAGAACAACAAAAATAAACTGGCACATACTTAATAACTGTAACAGTGAATTGCCTCCAATACTAAAATATTTATCGAAACTGAGGGAAAAAAACTACAAAGAATTACCCTCCACAGCCTGCTACCAGCTCTTTAACAGTGGGCAACGTAATGCCTTAAGGTACCTCAAACTGTCTTTCATTTTCCAGACTTAATGGCTGATTGCAGAAATCAATGTTGCCATTAGTAACAGAGTATTTGTTATGGCATGATTTCCTCTGTTGTTAGACTTGCAGAATGATTACAGTATTAGTGAGGTGCTTTCTTTATAAAGGGCTGAAGATATAACTTTCAATTTACTATCCATTAGTAAGTGACTTTGGAAATATAGATGAGGCCAGAAATCTTACCTGTTATTACTTGGAGATTTTATTTCAGCAGTCATAGGCTAGTAACTTTAAAAATTGTACCAGGAAGCTCAATATTTTATAGACATCTCCAAAGAAATATTATCTGCTTTGCCATTTTATACACAGCAAGTTAACAAGACATACGGTTCAATTAAAATGTTTCAGTTCAATTTCTACTTTTCTTGCACTTCGAATCAGATGCAAATTATGCAGAAGGTTTCATACGTGTTAAAATGCGCACATAAGT
Organism: Lagopus muta; assembly: GCF_023343835.1. Lineage (NCBI taxonomy): Eukaryota > Metazoa > Chordata > Aves > Galliformes > Phasianidae > Lagopus > Lagopus muta. The sequence continues at coordinate 11,070,533 of NC_064444.1, forward strand.
TAAAAGATTGTCAAAAAGTTAGTGCTTTGTATTTCCTGAATCTCCTCTTAATCAATCCGGTAGCCAGGTGCAAGCAAATATTTCAGCTAAGCAAGTGATACGACTGTGGGAATCAGGAAAATCAGAGAAGTCAGCTAACACACTCCTCATTAGTCATACTTCTCTGACCAAGATCTCAAAGAAGGCATTTATCTTCCACCTTTTACTTGGTGGGAAGGGAAAGGTCTGCAAGAGAGACACCATGAACAGAAGAGGAAAACAAAAAGTCCTCCAAAATGTGGGGGAAGAGGCCCTTGCCGTGACATTCCCACTTGGTGCACATACGGACCCTGCATGCTGCTGCCGGTGGCGTGGCTGAAACGGCAGCTGAAAGACTAGGAAACCTGCCCTTGGAGGGGTGAGAGGGTGAGCCAAGAATTAACCTCAAAGGCATTGAGGGAACCCAAACACAGATGTTCTGGCGTATAACACCGCGTCTCTGTGGACCATTAGAAAACGACCTAACCAGAGAATGCATAAACAACTTTGCTGCTGTGATTTCAAATAGAGCTACTACGTTTTCAGTGCAGAGAGGGAAGGAGAAGTCATCATACCTGAAGAGGAGGGCGAGGAAGGGTGTGGACTGTCCTCCTGGGCACTCCCCGTCTGTGAGAGACCCCCACCTACTCCGCTTTCTTCAGTAATGTTAGAGGAGCCTGGGGTCGTCGACCTGCTGACAGACTGCGACTCTTGATCGCTGCCAGATCCACGACGCTCATCAAGACTCCCTTGGATTATTTCATCTTCTCCTTTCCTGTCTCTTTTGTGGACCCTGGAGTGCACAACCACTTGGTGGTACGTTCTAAAAACCCTCCCGCAATCCGGGCATTCAGTTGGCTTTTCTTTCACGTTTCCATGACTTTGTAAGTTGTATTCGAGTCCCTGGTTCATACCATGTGACAAAAAATCTCTACTGCCTTCTAAAGGGTCTAGTTTGTTTGGCAAGTCTCTCTGATTGCCCATTTTAGTGCTGTGAACCAAATCAGCAGGCATTTTCTGCTTAGAGCCATCTGCTCCTACTAACACATACTCCCGCTTCTCCTTATCAAACATAACTCCAGCATTTGCCAAAGTGTCTTCATGGCTGCGCTGTATCTGCTGCTCTTTAGACAAAAAGCCATGTTCCATGGCCATTCCCCTTGCCATAAGCTGCCAGGCCTGATAGCTGTTTACTGGATCCATCTCCGCTGCTTTGGCGGCAGCTTGTAACCTTTCTATACAGCTGGATTTCAGAGGAGGCACCAGATTGAGACAGCCCAATAAAGAGTGTTTATCCCCTTCAGCAATACTGTGGCCAATGCCAGAAATGGGTGAAAGGAGCTTTCCCAAGACTTCCTTCTCTTTCATGGGCATGTCTCCTTTGTTATAGATTTGATTTTGTTCACTTAAGCTCGCTTTGTCAGGAGGAAGAAACCCACTCTGCAAACAGGACAGGTATCTTGAATACAAGTTTGCATGAGCTTCCTGGGACATACTGCTGATGGAGACAGGTACTTCGGGATCATTAGGAGATTTGTTCTTGACAGATAACTTATTCAGGTGAACTTTCATGTGATTTTTAAGGAACCAAGGCTCTTTGAATCGCCGCCCGCAGATCTGACAGCAGTGTTCAAAGGAATCCTTGTGCTTCCTCATGTGGCCTTTTAGGAACCAGGCTTGGCTGAACACTTGGCCACACACCTCGCAGCGGAACTCATTGGTGGACTGCTCCCCATTCCCATTGGAGCCCTGGCCCTGCGCTGACTCTGCGGTTATGTGAGCCTTCTCAACGTGGCTGATCAGCTCCTCTTCCTGTGAGGCAGCAAAGTCACACAGGGTGCACTTGTAAGGCTTGTGCAGGATCCTTATGTGCCTGTCCAGCTCTTCACGCTTTTTAAACTTGCCTTTGCAAAATGTGCATCTGAACCCAGCTGTCTGAGCAACAACTTCTTCCTGGACACTGACTGGCTTTGGAGAGGGAACAGGGTTTGAAATATCAGGTGTGTTGTGATTAGCTGGCACAGACAAGTTGCAATTTGTGAGAGGCATTGGCTGAGCATGCTGCTGTGCTTTCACATCAGGTCGTGGCTGCAAGAGGCTGCTCTTCATCTGCTTGTCCCGAAGAATCGCTCTCTCCTCCAGCTCATGTAAAAGTCTGTTTTCCTCTCGGACTCTTCCACGACCTTTACCGAGGTTGCCAAGCTTATGAGTACGCAGGTGTATCTTCAGGTTGCCTTTCTGAGCTGCTCTGTGATCACAGTATGGACACTTAAACGGTTTCTCTCCAGTATGAGTGCGCATGTGCAGCGACAGGATGCTGTTAAATCGAAAGCGCTTTCCACAGAGGGGACACGGGTACTTTCTGTTTTTCCTGGCATCATCCTCTATATCGCTCATCTGAGACATAATCCCTAGGTTTTGTCCATTTAAGAACTGCTGCAGATCCACACGCCCATTCAAACTGGTGTCAACCTCTCTGTTGAGCTGGTTTGCTAACAGGGCCATCTGACTGCTGATGGGTTGGTTTGCTATGGACATGTGGCTTTTGTCTTCTAGTGGTGCTGATGCCTTCTCTTCTGGATTCTGCCTGTTCTGGAGCTCCGGAAAAGCATGGCTGAGCTGGGAAGTGATCTGGTGCAGCTTCTGGCTCATTGAATACTGCCCATTGAGTATGGTGCTGTTGAGATGGGCGTCAGCTTCTGGCACAGCTGAAGAAACACCAAGGCACAAACTAGCTTCCTCCATCTCTGAAAATCAGAAGATATTTTAGATTCAGACTGTGAAAGAGTTACAAGCATTGAATCACTGACACACAATTCGCATTTTCTGTTTTACCTACTCATAATAATGCAAAGGAATTAGTGTAAAAACCATAAAAAGTGTGTTAAATGCAAACTATGCTATGCAATTGTGAACACGTATGTGCTTTCATCATTTTGTATGTTTACTGACAAACATTAATTACTATTTAAAATTATGCCATGATTTCAAAATCTAATTATTATGGAGGGGGCGAGGGCTTTTACCATCTCCCTTGTCTTTCTTCCAGTGAAATTGCACCTGTTTACGTTTCTAAATCTATACTGAAAGAAATGTTATGCATCTCTCCCATTTCCATCAGAAAAGCCAGCAAAAAACCCACAACAACAACAAAAATAGAAATCCATTTGTAACTTTCAGTTCCATTAACCATATTCTATATATTACACATTCTACAATGAGAAAGATAGTTTTATGATTTGACAAAAAACGATGGTATGATATTTACTGGTGTACAATAAAACAAGATAATGTTTTGGGAAAAAATAAAGTAAAGGACAAGCTTTAGAACAATAAAAGGGATTTTGCTTTAGTCAACAAAAAGTGCAGTAATATCTCATTAAGCTGATTAGTATGCTGCTTAGAAACAGTACTAGGTGCTGTAACACATGATTATAATCATAAAAATCCTTCAGTGTTTGCAAGTAAGCATTAACGAGGTATATTAAATTTTAAGGAGACTGCGACTAGCAGCTTTGTAAACCTCTGAGATTAAGATTTAACCCTTCTGTTACAAAACATTGTTATTTTGTCATTTTGAAATTGAGCCCATCAAAAGGCACATAAATTATCTGCTGCCAAGTCTCTTAATTCATCATTGAGAACCTTCAGATTTCATTTCTTACAAAAACTTGCCAGATTATAGAGGAATATCTTTGTCCTTCGATGGGTAAAACATGTGATTTAAGGCACTTTGATTTGTTTTAAAGAGCTCTCTTATGGAACTAGATAAAACCAATTAAAATCTGGGGAAGGTGTTGTGGAAAGCCTCAACAAGTTTAAGAATTTTAATAACTTTCCTAATACGCAGTAATGACTACAAATTGTACCCACACTATGTATACTGCAGAAAATTAGAATTCAAAGCTGTTTGTTAAACACAAGTGCTCGGTTCTGGTCTGCATAATTGTCCACAATAATCTTCTATCTTTGCCACTTCTCTACGCTACAAAGAAATAATGTATCTGTAAAATTCTATTTAAAATAAAAAGTTTTACATTAGTAACTCTCAAAAAATATGAAGCTGTAAGGTTATATTGGAACATAATTAAGATCTGTGTTGTTCAGTGAAGTCATATGACACATTACTCACTAGTAAAATTACTGAAATCTATATGTTATTGAATAATTAATCTGGAAAACTTCTGTTGGGCTTTACCCAAAAGCACTTATTCACTCTGCCTTCCATGCTCCAGGTGGACACTGTTCCTCTCGCTGCTTCATACTGGTCATTTGCTAGACAACTGGAGGCTCAAATCTGGCATATACCTTAAATGAATGTGATTGTGCCTATGGGAGCAGTCCAGTGGACTTCACAGGATGACTCCTGAAAGCAAAGTTCTACACATGCTTAAGTCTTTGCAGGATGAGGGCCTTAAACAAGCTTGGGTGGTCTCCAAGAGAAGACCTATTTAGTTCTCGACAGGATGAATGAGGTCATGTGATCCAATGCAGATCTTGCAAGAAAAAAGGGGGAAAGAGACATTCACACGTGTATCCAGGATGAACATGACCCACAAAATTTTGATGACACGTAAGCAGATTTTTTGAAAACTTCAACACTTCACTTTCAGGTGTTGTGTCAGGACCCATCAATAATATTTATAAAATATTAATGAGATGGAGTATGTCAAAGTAAAAGGCTTATACACATAAGCTATAGGACTGCACTTAAGTTTGGCTTAAAGTGTCTGATTTTCAAAGATAGGGAAACGTGGTCAAGTCAGGAGTTCACCCAAGCCCACGTAGTAAATGAATAAAATTACTGGTTCTCATGCAAGTTTACTTTGTTTGGGTACATACAAACACATTCTTTTAACATTCTGCAAGCTTCCTTAACTTTTGAAACAAACCAAATTGCACATTCAAAAGGAGCTGTAGTGTGTAGGTCTACTACTGCCTGAAGTTGACTGACATTTCAAACTCTCTCTACTCAATTCCTTTAAATAAAAAATCTCCACCAACAACATTGAAATGCACTTTTTGTCCAGACTGCACATACTGCAAGTGTTGCCTCTCTTTGCCAGTTAAACAAAACAGAATCATAGACTATCCTGAGTAGGAGATGACCCATAGAAACCATTGAGTTCAACTCCTGGATCCACAGGAGTTCACCCAGAATTCAATCCACTTTACATGTACAGACGCAGACATATACTGAAGAGGGGTTGGTAAAGTCTTTCTAGGTTGTCATTACCATTATTATGTAACAGCCTCAAAAATGCAGTCTAAATTTCATTTATTCACTTGACCTCCATGGGAACTGGTGCTTTTACATGCTTAGGAAGGTTTGGATAGTTAATTTCAGCATTTTATGCTCTATCAAAGTCTGGAAATGCTGACGGATCCCAGTGGAGATTATTAATTCTGATTTTTAACCCTAAGCATCAGTTCAAACCTATAAATATTTGGACTGAGGAGGGGAGTTGCGGTTGAGATTTTAGGCTATTTTATAGCTCTTCTTCAAATATAACTTTATTAAAGTATCAGCAGTAGTTACATTTTAAATAACATAACTTTTTCTAACATTTTCTTTCCCTTGCCTAGAAAACACACAGATACAATGTAGGATAAGTTGGGAAAAAAAATTCATTTAAAAACTAGTGTTTTTAAATCAGCTCTGAGGAGTCCAACCAATACATGTTGATCTTTTGGCACTGGAAATTTTGCTCATTTTAGACTTAGCATGCAGAAAGGTCAGCAAAGCTGCTGTTTAATGAGAAATATCCTCCCCTAAGTGCCACACTCTGATCAGCCATTCAGTTACCAAGATCTAGTTATTGGCAATCGCAAAATGCTAGAGATCTTCACTTAAAATGTATTCACATCCTCATCTGCTTGATCTGCTTCTACTCCTGTCTCCTGCCTCTGACTCAGACCATCTCTTCTTTGTCCTGTTTCTACCTGCTTTTGTTGCACAGTATAATTACGTAAAGTATTTCCATGTGAAATCTCTCCTCCCAGTGTTTCCCAGTTAGTGCCTCTGGGATCTATTCAGCTCTTGCATAAGTCAGGCTCTCGGTATTCTTCAGCCAATTCGCAGCAAAACCTACCAAAACCCCATTTCCTATCCATACACAAGACAGAAATAAACTCCTCTTCATCAATCATTCCATTATGAATTACATAACCCAATTTAATTTGCCTAATTTCTCTAAAAAAAATCCCTTCATTCTCTCCCTCTTTATCCACCATCCCTGCCTGTTTCTCTGACCAGACAGGCTACCCCAGATGGGACAAAGGGCCCCATGGAACCTCTAGCTGCTGCTCTCCTACTTCAGGCAGCTCAAGGTTCCCACCTCTGCTGTAGATTCTCTCCAGCTCCTCAACCTTGTGCCCAGGTTTCTTGCCTCCCCAGACCAAGACACCAAATTTGAGGAAAAAAAATAATCTGAAAACGTCAATTTGTAAGTGATATTGTGAAGTTTGACAGTACCTCCCACCTACCCATCCTATCCTGCAGATAGCCTAGATGCTATTTCCCCACATACTGTGGGGACCAGGAAAAGGTCATGACAGATGGAAAACTGGATTATGAACTACCATAAAAGCTGAAGCCCTGCAAAGCAGCCTGGCTCTAGCAATCTGTTTGGAATCATAACCACCCAAACCTTCAAGAAGCTCCAATACTACAACATAATCTTCACTTCACATCTGAACATTTTTGCCCAAAGTGATTTTATTTTCCCTCAATTTTTTCCTCAAAGCTCACAATTACCCAAATGGAAAAATAATGTCTATTCAGTTTATTCACAATACATTTGTGCCTGCGATAAAGTGTTATTTCCACTGAAAACCTGGAAAGTATCTGAATACTTGTAATTTCCCCATTCCTCTACTTGGCAAAATAAAATAAAATAAAATAAAAATAAAGGAGGAGAAGCTAAGGATCACTTAGAGGTATTTCTTGAATGCTGAAGTTTCTAGCCTTCTGCTTTTAAATATATAGTCTACTACACTCTTCCTGATTCTGATGTCCCTTAAAAGGAAAACACAGAACGTTCTGTCGTCTCCTACGAACAGAAGCAGGATGTTCTCTGCAGTTAATATACGCTTACAAACTCAACTACAAATCAAATTTGAGATTGTTAAGAAATTCAAAATAAGTTGAAATTTATATGGTCTATTTTTGACCTTTATTTATCTGCAGTGTTTTGTAAGAACACATTCCCCCAAGACCACGCACGCTGGTATCAGTTGTTCGCGGGTGGCCTTCCTAACCCAAACAAGCCCTTTGCTCCAGCAGCAGCAGGAACAAGTCTGCAACAAGAAGCTGACGAGCCATCAGAGGACAGCCTTTCTCTGTGTAGGGTGTGCAGTTCCCTATTTCTATGACGAGGGTCCTCAGCTGATGAAATTCACAACTGGATGCATACATTATGAAAATGCTCTCATCTCCTGCATTAAGGTACAGTGAGACATTCGTGTCCCTTTGATGACGCTAATAGTTATTTTGATTTGACTCACATTTTTGCCCTCAAGACTACTTTCTGCGAGATCAATAACGAAAGTTCTGACTTCAGCCATTTCAATGGAACACACGGATTTTATTTAACTATTTCAAATGGATTACTGGAATTTTAAACCAGTTATGACACCAGAAATGCCTGTCATTACAACTACATTAATGTAATGTGAGAAGCTTGGCTTCCTTTTGCTGGAAACACAAAAAATCAGGTGGCAAGTAGAATAAAAAACAGTTGAAATATAAATATATGCCTACAAACACATGCAAACATATGCACGCACATATCTGTGCGCCTGCACATATATGCATCCACACACCTGTTATCTTTGTAAACAGATGGACCACATTCAGCTCTCATTTACACCTGTTCGTTCCTACCGGACACACACTAAAGCATCTCCCTCTTCGCTGCTGTAGAGAAAACAGTCATTTCAAAAACACTGTTGTGCTGTTATTATGGCTTAGATTAGGTTAGTTAAAAGATTTACAGTTCAGTAAGCAAAGTAATGCTTTACAAGCTCACGTGTTTAGACGACAAGCTCGCTCTGGCCCCGATCCTCCAAGCAGTTAGTTACACATACTGTTACTTATGCTCTCAGAATACAGACCTGGCATTTATCTTTCCAGCTAGAAAAGTGTACATATCTATACTATCTCGTGGTCCACTAACAAATTCTGAATACTACAATACAGATAATTTCAGTTCATAGCAACTCAGAAAGATGCATCATGGAGAAACTTCAGAATATATACTGTATTTTTATAAAATATCATTCTTATTGTTGTAGCAGAAACTGTGTAACTAAGGCTGTTATAAGCATAATACACTCCTGTTAAGAAATACAGAACACCAGACTACTGAACCCTTTCAGGGTCATTAAACAGCTGTAAACATTATTACAAAAATAAACCAGAGATTTCATGCTTACATTTTAGCCCAGAGCTTGGTGTGCTGAGCAAGTACATTTTTTTCATCTCTTACAATCAACGCTGGTGACATTTGGGCATCCAAACAAATTACATCACAAATATTACTGAGGTGGGTAGGATACTGAGTGGTTTATTTGCCAGATGATTAATATATAAACAGAAGAGCAGCACAGATGACCTACTCTTCTTTGACTGATTTGCAGGCAATACTAAGAGACGCAGATGTAAATAGTTAAATTTTAACAAAAACGTGTGCATGGAAAGGAAGGAGAGAGATCAGCTGTATTTAATACCACTAGGACAGCATTACTCAAACTGATAAAATGGAATAAACATTAGGCCAGATTCTATTCTCATTTCTACTTAAGTAAAATAGAGTAACTCCAATGAACTCAATGCGGTTTTCACTTTTTTAATTATTATTCTTTTTGGTTGGTTAAGTTGGAGTCCTGCTCCTTGGGTTATCACGTAATTTTATCAGAGAAATACACAGTTTCTGGAGTGTTGCAGAATGCCTGAAGAGAAAAGAAAAGTAGCCTACAGGTAGTAAGTCCTATGTATTTGTGTTTATTTAGCTATTATTACAGCTAACCTGGTAATCAGTTACTTCTATTAATCCCACTACCACACTTAGGTTTTGTTGTTATTGCAAAGCATATATGAAGCTTCTAAGAATTAAAATAAAACCTGGGGTGAGCCCAGGTTGGGCAGGAATCTGCACAAAGCCTGAAGCCAACCTGACCCGATGGGTCTGCACCCACTGTCCTGGTGTCCGAGCTGGAAGCGGGCGGCTGAGCAGCCACCTGCCAGCACCCATCTCACAGCCACACTGCCATGGAGGCAGCAGGACAGCACCCAACACAACTGAAGCTGCTTTGTAGCGCTGATATCTCAACAAGCTGCTTATTGATTTCAAAACAAAGTACTCCTTTAGCAACAATGGAACCGACTCATTCCACAACAGTTTTTATGTTTTAAAGGAGAGTTAGCACAGGGATTTCCATGTTTCAAAAGTCATTAACAGACAGCAAATTGTTTACTGAGTCTGTACTGCTTGCAGTTCAAGCTGAAGAGGACAGCTGCTTTCTAAAATACCTGTTACGTCTGTAAGTTACTTTCTAGCTAGCACAGCGTTTCGGACTGATAACTGATCAGCAGAAGATGAATCACCAGAGCAGTCTTTAGCTGGTAGCACCCATGGAGTGGAGGACTGTGAACTGCTTGTGATCACAATCTAGGAAGGCTAGCAGAGAGGAGAGAAGAGGTCATTTATAAATCTCACTCACAGATTAGAATAGAAAGATTAGAAGAATGCAGACAAGCTGTTTGATTTATTGCTACTTTGCATGTGACTTAGCAAAATCTGTTTTCCTTCTTATTTATTCTATTTCACTTGCATATACTTAAGAAGTCAGATGCGAAGAAGAGAAAGATAAATAATTGGTACTGAAAGTTCAGTAGCTTAAAAAAAAGCCTTGCTTTTTTCAAGCATTGGTCGCATCTGGGATCATTATTTTTTAGCTTATAAGCATTGATTCTTTTTATTTTTCCTAGTGTTTTCCTGATGACAACAGTAAAGATAATACCTAAATTCAAATGGAAGCCTGATTTGAGGAATGCTTCATTAAACTAAATCCTCTGTTATTTTAGAAACAGCATTTTTAAAAGTAAATTTGTTATTTTCATGTAATTTGGAATGTATACAACTGATTAAGCTCTCTCCAATTTGATCAATCTCCTGTAGCTCCTATCTGATCACTCACTTTAATTAATCTAGCTGGCATCTACCTTAGATTGAAGAAACTTTAAAATTAAGCTTTTAACGATCCACTCTACTATCACACAGTACAAATAAAATAATAAAATGCCTGGAAGCCTTTGCAAAGCATATTTATTATTTCAATTTTTGTCATTTTTACGGTATGAAATGAATTCTGAATCTTCCGTTCTCATCTGAGGATGTTGTGCCAAACTGGAAATCTGTTATTCTCTAGCTCATTATATAATATTAAAATATCCATAACGCTGACCCTATTAATCCTGCATTCCTCACACAGGCAAGCTTCAATAAAAGGCAGTGCGTTTCAGCTGGGGGAGGGCAGGAGGATCAGGCCCTCTGTGCTGATTACTGAGAGATGAAGAAAGAAGAGTTAAGACCACAGAACTCGAATCGTAGTTTGAAACAATTTAAATCCAAAACTGTAATGCGGGTTGATGATTTTATTTTCATTTCACAAAGGCTTAGGCTTAGATTTTGCGCATAACTAAATATAATGTCAAATGCACATATGTCCCAAAGATCAAAGTATGATTGATTGTGAAATATTCACATGCGATAGCCCATGAGATTTTGTTCACAAGGGCACCTGTCAGAAGCATAAGCTTGGGTACAAATCATCAAATAAGTATGTAAAATCGTTACTAAAATCCAGGCATGCAATCAGATAGTCAGTTGTCTGAAACTACTGGCCTGGAGCCAGCACAGTGGCTCAACAGCCTAATGCTTTGGTCTCTGCGGATCCTCGGGGCCCCAGTTCAGTTCCTCCTACTACTGGTCGGGTCATCTGCCTGTACCTAGTGTTGACTTTTCTGGCATTTAATGCTAGGAGTAACGGAAAAAAACGCGAGTCCATAAGTTCCCCCTGACCTGAGCCACAGAAACATCTGCTGGTTGAGTCATGAGCTGCTTGTTGGCCAAGTTTAACAGCAACCGATCCTGTTGCGGATCAGCTCTCTCAGCAGTAGGTGTCACTGCAATAAATAGATGGATTTCAAGGGACAAAGACATACATTCCTAATGAAAATGCAGAAACAGGCTACTGCTGAACAGCAAGAGTTTCAACAAGAAGCGTATCGTCCAATTAGACTCTATGTAAAAGAATGGAAATCTGGTTTGGGGAGAAATGAAATTGTACAAGTGGGACTGCCAACAACAACAACAAAGTAATTCTGCCCTTTAGTCCTATGTCATAGGGATCCTTTAACTCACATTAATCACCTCCCTGCAATCCCAGGTCTATTAGGTAAAGACTGTTGAGTTAAACCATTAAAAAAAAAAAAAAAAAAAAAAAAAAAGCTCTCTAACAAATTAAGTAATTTTCTCTAGTGGAACAAAAGACCTAGTTATATGGAAAGACACTGTACACTCAACTGTAGTTTTAGGACTTAAAAGACCAAAAGGTTAGCCTATTTTCTGTCAAAGTAAAGAGCCCGTATCCAACCCTATCTATGTACAGAGCAAGATAGCTTTGGGGAGGAGGGCAAAGGATGTCTCAAGTATAGAATTAATTGAGAGAACATTTTAAAAAGCTTTAAGCAATCCATGTTTGAATCAGAAATATGTGGCATTCCAAATAATATCCCAGAGATGTCAGCCAAGTCCACACCATATTTGGTTTCATTACCACAAAATGGTTTGCAGGACAATTAAGGATGCTCCAAAGTGCATTCTATTGAGTTAGTGGACAAAACAAAGCATCAATGAACACATGGCCTACCTCTGGTGACGTCAACGCAAAGTACATGCCTAAGAAAATGTTTAATGTTCGTCAGAAGTACAAAAGGAAGAGGAAGGATGAATACTCTAGCTTTACATAACCTTTTAGACATGAACGGGATCATATCTGACAATGTATATATTCTCAAAACTCATATATAATACATCTGCACTTATTTTACCTCCAGAGGCACTGAGCTGGCAACAAAAGAGAAGAAAGAATAAGAGGATAACAAAAAAGATAAATTTCTTCTTTTTTTTTTTTTTTTATAAGACAAACCAACATGAAAAAAATCTCTCCTATTCCATCATTAAATACAGAGAAAGTAAAAAGAGCTACAGTGCACATCTGGGAAGAGTTTTGCAGCAGTACGACACTGCCCCAAACAGTAACTGACACCATACTCTGTAATGCTCCAAACATCATGGGCTCATCTGAGCATGCTGTGAGCAACACAGTGTGAGGAAGGGAAGATACCTTCTATACGTTCCTTTGCTGAACGCAGAAACAGTCAACAGCTTAACACGGTGTAAATACAAACACTTGAAAAATCAGAAGTCATTTGCCAATACCAGTGCACCCAGCTGGCTCCCCGGGCCAGGAAGGGACCAGCTTTCAGCACCACTGAAATGAGCATTCCTAACTGATCATTTCCACATCTCACTTAGGAAAAGATCACCATGTATCTTGACTTAAATATATGGCACATTCTTTACAGAGCAGCCAGGGACAGCATGCAGAACTTTTGACTGCCATCTGCCATTGCTAAGTCCAGTATACCAGATAGCTTTCTTTTATCAAAACTAATCGAGTGATGAAAAGACTGTCGTTTTTAACTCATGACAAATTTGTCAGCATAATTTTTTTTGTTGTTAAAATATCGTGTAGGGTTACTTTTGTGGCTAATGACTGAGATTCTCAGCTGTTAATCCCTTCTACCTCTACTTTCTGCCTTCTACCCTCATTCCAATTGATTTATTTTCCTTTTCCCTGTAACACCTGGACATTGTTGCAAAAAAAAAAAAAAAAAAAAAAAAAGGTGTAACTTAGAGGGCCAACAGTCATTCTTACATAAAGGTGATTTTAATTAGCTATTGTTAATACTAATTTCCAGGAAAATGAAAATTTTGAAAAAACCTCAGTTTAGTGGGGTGAAAGATGAAAGTGAAAAAGGTGAAGATGCTGGGAGGCAGGGGGAAGAATGAAAAAGAAGTGAACATTACTTGGATGCTTTGTGCTCTCTGGAAAAAGCAGAAAGAGCAAACTCCTTGCAGAATTAAGTGGAACAAAATAGATGAGGAAACTCAATACAAGCGTAGAGTAAGGACAGAAAAAATATACTTCATTACCAATCAAGAAAAATAAAACATCATAAGTACAAATGTCATTTATCCTTCAGTGGCCTGGTCTGTGCACGCTTTCCCTGATATATGATGACTGCTGCTGATCACTGGCCTGGGCAGAAGCACAGGTTTGGTAATTCAGGAAGCCATCTAGCACCTTGCAGGATGCTTTCACACCAAGATGTGGTTTAGACTTGAAGGGTACGGCTAGCAGTCACTGAGCACCACAACAACACATCAGCCTGATTCTGTAACTTGTATCTAAACCAAGGTCAGGAAATATGCACAAAGCAAGCTGTTCTTCAGAATGTAATTCCAGAGAACGGAAAAAGTAGTTCCAATACCAGTTCTTCTAATAATTCTAGTTTTTTTATTGTTTGTTTGTGATGACTTCTTGAGCAGAAAAACAGTCCCAAACAGGACAACCTATACGAAAAGCAATTGAGCTGGAGATATATCCCTGCATTTTCCTTGCTGCTCTTTAAATTCTCTCTACCTATCTATGACAGATTGTTCTGCAGCAAAATAATGCTGCCTCTTTCCCCAAACAATGGTGCAAAACAGTTGTAATTGTTCCATGGTTAAGCCAAGGAAGTGTAAATCTGATGACAGATAAGCGACCATAAAAAAGGGTTGCATCTTCACAGTACTGTTCAAGCCAGTGAGGTATGAGCAGATACACGAACAGGGAATTTCCTCCCACCATTGTGCTGCAAGATCAAGTACAGGAACAGTGCGGTCACGCAGTGCTAGTATCAAAGGAAGCAGAGATGCAAGCACCGATTGCGGTAAGATGGTACGTATGCTTCAATGCAACAGCAGCATGACCTTAGGATCCCAGCAAGCTTAGCCCTGAGCATGCTTTGGGCACCCCTGTTTTATCTGGGCACAATCATTTTGATCATTAATAAAAAGGGCACTGGAAACTTGGCAGACACAGAGCAGAAAGATGAATACGGGGGAGGAGGAATGTTATAAAAATACAATAACATATTTCAATGCTATCTGCGGGACAAAAATCCTTTAAATAATTTTGATGTTAATTGCCACGTTGTGAGCCCACGACTAGGAAGACAACCTATCACAGCCGATAGGTGAGTGGCAACCAAGCTGACAAAGGAAGTCTGATAAATGCAATCACAGCATGACAGACACTGGCAAGTTCAATTACGGTTGCAAAGTCAGCTGGGAGATGGTCTCTGCTGGCTGTGATATATCCTTAACAGGCTGTGCTGGCCTGGTGCAGCCCTGAGCAAGCTCCTTCCCATGACTGACAGCAGCCCCAGGATTTGGGACTGAGCACCAGCAGCCCCAGCGCTGAGAACATTCAGGAGTTCCCACACACAATATCGGCAATGCTTCAGCTGCCTGAACAGAAATTTGTTTTCCTGCTGCACTTACTGCCTGTGCTGTGCACCTCTACTTACAAATACATTGATGCTACATTTGATTTTTTTTACTCTCTTACTTTCTGTTTCAGAATAGACCAGCTATTCTTATTTGATAAGAGAAACTGTGAGGGGGACATACAGCAAACAAGGCTTCTCACACTTCAACTGCAAAATTACTTCAGAATTCGAGCCATATTTAATCAAAATATCAGGCTTCCTTCTTTCTTTTTAAATTACTATTTTAAGTAACATTATTATCATTTTTAAGTAGCAAAAATGAAGTCCTTGCTCAGCTTTTTGTTGTTGACTTTTATTTTCCTAGTGACATTTTTTACGAAAAAAAAAAAAAAAAAGAAAAAAAAAAGAAACCACTCTTTCTAAAGGACTTCTTTGTTCCCTTCCCAGATTTTCCAAAAATATTCTAAAAGGACAATGGTATAAAAATTTTACTCTAAAAAATGTAAGTACTTTGAATGAGCAGAGTTATTCAGTTATATCTCTCGCTTATGAAATCCCCGTATCGTGTATCCTTTATCCAACAGCAGCCTCTTTTAGCTTCAATCACAAGGGCTAACAATATGTTATTGATATGATTTCAGGAAACTGTCAGCAGGCAGCTTAACTTTCAGCTCCTCAGCTGTGGCGGTGCACGCACAAAACGTACCTGTGCCTCTCCTGCATGAAAGCTGGCAGCGATGGGAACATTCCTGTCAGCTGTCGTGGCACAACAAAGAGAAACGTAAACAGCTCTTCTTCTCGCCAAACGCAGCCTCACGCTCGTTACACAACGAGCTCACTGCTGGACTCACTGGGAATTCTAACTGGAATCTGAAAAGTGCATCAGCACTCCGAGATGCAGCGCAAGGCTCCCTGCAGGTGGAGGGCTCCCCAGGAGCGGAGGGCAGGTAACCAAAGCCATGGCCGCAGGCCTCGTCCCCTGCCCCTGTCCCACCTCCCACCCAGAACTCAGCCTCCTGCAGCAGCTGGGAACGGGTTCAGACTTACACCTATTCCCTCTCCTTGATCAACAGGCAGATGACTGAGGAGGACAGCTAGCTGGGCCACCACCCCGACAAGAAACCAAGCAGTTCAATGGTGCCCGAGGTTCGGGCTGTGCTGCAGGCCCAGTCAGGGTGCTGACTCCCATCATATGGGGACCGTGAGGACTTGCCATGCCCCTGTATGGCCGGCCCTGAATGCCCACCAGAGAGAACGGCTGCAATCAGAAATGGGAAAGAAATGGGGCTCTTCTGCACAGACATAAAACATCATCTCCAACCGCTTCTGGAAAAATAAAGTTAGCCCGTAAGTAAATAAATAGAGCCCAGTCAGATTTTTGTTTTATCAACTATCATACCTTTGAGAGCTAAAGAATAATGACAAATGTCAGAAGCAAGAAGCTACAAGTGCCACTCTTCCCCACTTTACAAAGTCAGCGGTGTTTTTAAAACTACTTTTCACATCGGTTTACAAGCTTTAATAATAAAAGAGTGTGTTGTACTATTAGATGTTGGTCATTTTTTTTTGTCTGATGAAGAAAAATAACAGGCTGCTGCAGGAGCTAGCACAGTTGGCTTGTCTTTTCAAATGATCAGAGAAAGTACCATACTTTAAGGATGCGCCTTACTTGCTCTTAAAAAGGGTAAAACGAAATATTCTTCCAGCTATTCTAAGCCTGCCATATATGTATTATGCTGTTACAGATTTCAAAAGGTTAGCTTCAATGAACCTGACATCAGTATAACCCAAAATAACCCATTCAAGAGAAAAGTAAGAAATAATTGCTGTTTTCTCTTTTTTTTTTTCCTCAGCTATATTGCTATAATGATTTTGCATAACAGATTGAACAAAGTGCTGTTGTGACAGGTGGTAGAATTCAGCTAGTAAGCACAGAGACAGGGTTCAATTTAGTTTGTGAATCCTTTAATTGTTGTGCAGCTAATTAAAGAAGGTTCTTTACACTCGCAAGTGTTTACCGTTGCTAGTATGCATACATGAAAAATTAAATTGTGCCTTCAAGGGCTGAGAACTATAGAAAAATCATAGCTGATTCTGCAACATGCTTACCAGCTCAAAATAGCTGCTTTTCACAATTGGAATTTGTAAAACTTTTTGCTAAGCAAATATAGAGCTAATTAGAAGTGTTCGTTGGACCAATTAACATTTAAATAAATAAGCCATATTGCACATTTCACAGTCTTTATTTAATGATGCTTCTTAACTCTTTGGAAAGATTCCTTTAAGTACAAATAAGTTGTCATAAAAATGAAAGACAAAAATAACACCATAACAGTATATTCTATGCTTTTTTCTTTTTGCCTTGAAGTCTTTTCTAAAACTCTATACCTGTTACGGGGGAAGGGGGGAATACACAAATCTGGTTCCTTCTTTCATCTTGTCAAGTTACCTCTCCACCTCTTTGAATACAAATAGAAAAACATATTTGATTACTATTTAAAGTGTTGTGATAGCTCTGTTTGTTTTGCCCCATGGAACAGAATCTGTTTTAGAAAAAAAAAATATGTTACTTTTATGTCATAAAATGGCCATTCCAGCCAAAAACGAGGGAGTTCTCAGAAGAGATTGCACTTAGAGTAACAAAAAGAGCAGTTTGAAAGTTGGAAATGCAAACAGGGAAAGGGAAAATCTGTCTCGTTTTAGCATTCCCATACCAAACCACTGCTGTTGTTATACCTTACCCCGGGCTGCAATTGCCCGTCTCTTTGGGGTCAAGTGATATTTTGCTTTCACAACAACTGTCTTTTAACTTAACAGTCCCTTTCAATCAATAAAACCCTTCAGTTTGCGTTGAACATACATTTTCTCTCTCTCTTCCAAGCTCCAAAGCTCTACCTAGCACAAAGGTTACATTAAAAACAGAGGGAAAGCTTCTTGTTACTTTTTTTCCAAGATGCATTATATTACCTTGTAATCAGGCTAAGAGCTAACATGGAAGGACTCATTGTTGACCTTGGCTTTCAGCACAGAAAACAAAATTAACAAGAACCAATTAACATTTAAATAAATAAGGAAGATTAACAAAGAATACTCTGCATACCAAAAGGCTAAAATAAACCAAAAGAAAGAGTCCAGCATCTCCCTCAATCAGCATGAATGAAATTCTCTGAAACGATGTGAGACTGCCGGTGCATGTAAGTACAGGCTGCTCTTCCCAGAGTGGCAAGGCCTGCTGAACACCAAAATGTGACAACAGGCAATGCTCTCGCATTGGCAAGCCCTTGGGAAAATGTGCAGAGACCCTACAGCCTCTCCATGATGAGGAGGAAGGATGCTGCCCAGATTTATCGCCTTCACTCTGCCCCTTACACATGAGGATCTTAGTGCTTGTGATGGCATTCATCTGCTGTCCACTGAGAAGCACGTGGATTTGAATTCATTGCTGATAAGCAAGAGGTCAAAACTGAACACCTAATTCACATATTAATTATCAATGTATGCCAGCTCTGAGTAAAGCTTTCATAGGAAAGTCCTGCTTTTTAAATCCAGGAAATTCTGGTTAAAATCAAAGGAAAGAAAAAGTGGCCAAAGGACATCCAATAGCAAAAGTTTGGAAAGTCCTTAGCAATTCAGAGTTTTATGCATATTAAACTATCTAGGCAGTTGCTCTATCAAGCCACAAACTATGCTGGCATTAAATTCTCATAACTTTTGTGTTTCTGGGAAAGCATTCCTCTACCTCACTGTAATTTCATATACCTCCTTGAGCTTTCTTTCAGGGGAGTGGAAAGAACATAACCTGAGACAACACAGGGCCCCACAAGGAGACACTCCCTTGTCACAACCCAACAGTGATACGCCAGGCAGAATGAAGATGAAGAGCCCAACCTCCCTGCATCTTCCCTGCCTCCAAGAGGTGGACCTCCAAGAGTACTTTCAATTGGCAAAGTTTCTCTTCTATGCTTGGATGTTCTTATTCCAACAGAACAATTAAATGCCCCACTTATCACTCATCTACAAAGCCTACCTTTTACAAGGAAACTCCTCCTACATAAGATAATGAATAATTATCAGAAGGTTACAACATGATCTATCATTTTAAATATTTGGATCTGGAGTACTGGTTCAGGCCTCTGACTGACAGTCACCTTTATGAATAGTTAAGAGTTCACAGAGATGATTATCATGTACTATTTAAAAATGTATAAAGGACAAAGATAATAACAATACTTTGCACTTTAATAGAAGCTTCTGTCTGAAATTCTCAAAGGAGAGCTAAGTCCTCAAGACTGTACACTTATAGCTCTGCTGACCTGCACACTTGGTCACCACTGTTATTCTTATTTATCGGACTGGGAAACTGGTAGCCTGTTAATGCTAGGTTTCTCAAAACTGATCATGTGTGATTTAATTTATAAAACAGTTGAACCTTTCCCAAATGGGTAACTTAAGCTGAAGCACCGCTCTAGAAATTTTCACCAGCACCTTGTGGCAAGGCATAAGGCAACGTGGAACAATGCAAGGCATGCTACAAATTCCCAGCTCCCAGTCTTGTGCTCTTACAATTATTCCCATCCCCAGGCTGAGACCCAGACTGACTGATCAGCTCCCTTTCCAGCCATGAGGAAGGGATCTCCAGCTAATGTTCAGAAATATGCCTTTTTGTAGCCTCAAATATCTACTTTTTCCACACAATTCAAAGTAAAAAATAAAAATAAATTGAAAAGGATTCTCACTTGGGAGCCACACTTCATTGTGCTAAAAGTGTTTTTTCTCCAATTTTCTGGAATTACAGCACTTCTGTATTAAAATCCCCCTCCCACAACACTCACCAGATGCCCTACTTTGATAAAGTTTAACTTTTTGGTCTTCTGACCAAAGAGTCTGAAAGAAAGTGTCTCTATTAGCCTCTAGAATATCAAGTATTTGCCACATCAATACTTGCATGTGCTCAATAGTATCTTTCACAGAAAATATGAAAAGATCTAATAATTTCAAAAAGAAATGTAAAAAAAAAAAAGCATCCTAAATGTGAGCACTCAGTCAATTCAATTAGAAAGTTTGAAATGCCTCACAAAAGTTGACTGGGTTTGAAAACTGGGCCTGGACAACTGGAACTTATGCAAATGAAACCAAAGGTCCTCCTGTCCTTAAGGCCATATTCACAGAAAGTTCAGCTGGTCCTGAATAGTTCTGCAAACACATTAGGAAAACATGCTTTACTTCCAACACTACTAATTTGAGTCTTCTCTTACACAACTTAGTTTCATGCAGAAGTAAATTTCTTAACCAAGAGTAAAAATGCAAAGAAAAAATCATCTCTCTCTCAAAGCACACAATTATTCACATTTCTTGTTACAATACTGACTTTGCTTCAACATGTTTAAAACACTCTCCTGGTGTCAGAGCAGCAAAGATGACTTTCAGATCTCTGTTGCAAAACTCACGACAAACATACCAGTTATAACACACTGCTCTTGAAAGAAAGAAATGGGGAAAATCTGCTTTAAAGTGATTGTTTTCAAAAACCTGCACTAACTGGGAACGAGCTTGGATCACGAAACCCCTTCTAATCAGCAGCAACTATTTTTCCCCCTCTGTTTTTAAATCAAAACGATGAAGTTACTGAAATAACATCCCAAGCCCCTGGCTGAACTACTGCTAACACAAGGGAGCTCTGATCTCATTTGAGCTCTTATAGCTAATAACAAACAGCAAGAGACTGAATTCCCTCATCTCAAATATAACCACATAAAGTTAAGTAAAATTCAGCATAACATTCACGGATACGGAAGATCAGAAAATTGGTTCACAACAACTTATCAGAGTAACGTGTTAGCACAAGTTAACTGATTCACAGTAATTTTTAGTGTACATGCTCTTGGCAAATGTGATGTAAACTTACTACAGCTTTCAGTGGAAGATATATTTCACTGGTTTCATTAGGGCTAAACTAATATATCGCTTCCCACGCGCTGTGAGGCAGGAACTACTACAGAGACAGACACAGCAGCTGACAATTGGTAGTCTGGGTGTTGGATCAGTATTTATTGCTAGGTTCTGCGGTCTTTTGCCTGGGTTCAGAAAATCAGATATTTCAAACTGCAGTTTCTTTTGGCAGATTTTCATTAAAACACCTGAGTTAAATTTTTCATTACAAGCTACAAGACTTCTCCCTAGGGCCTCTTTGCTATAGAAGTCCTATTGAACATACAATAGAATAGAGGTTGGCAAAAATAATAAAAAATAATCATAAGGTGACCAGGATTCCATGATACGCAGAGATACTAGGCTTCAAGACAGCAAGAGCTTTAAAAACCTACATGATGGACCCAAAACAAAACCAACTTGGTGAAAGTCCAATACTCTTAATGAATTTTGGTTCAAGCCCATATTGAGTTACTGACAACCATTTACATCCACGTATGATCTCTGGGCAGAACTTGAATTTACAGATCTGTAGATCATAGTGCTGCAAACAACAACCACATATCATACACATGCTAAGACTTAATTTACCCTTAGCCTTTATCTTTCATTGCACTCTTTGAAATTAAACACAAAAAATCAAGGCTAGTTAAACACTTTTTCCCCTGGAAAATTACTTTCCAGTAACTGAAAACAATCTGAAGTAAAAGTTAACATTGGATTCTAAACTACAATGCTCAAAACATTTGGAAAAAACTAAAATAAAATTCACCCACATGGAATTTCACTATAAGCCACACAATTTAACTACACACTATTCCAGTTTTTTTCTTGCTCGTTCCAACAAGACTTCTGCACTTCTTTTTCCTACTCAAAACAAATTTCTTTACAGCAGTACTGACTAGAAATGACACATGAAGATGGAATACAGGGAGAACGGGGAGCCCTACTTTACACCTTACTGACTGGCTTTGTAAGGTTTTATGAATGAAAACAAAAATAAAAATTCAAATGGCAAAAAAAATCTCCCCAGGAGTTTCCAGTTCTTCATGCATTATTTCACTGACAATGTTCTTCCTCTAATGGCACTGCCACCATCAACTCAGTGCATTTTGGGACACATCTATGCAACAGAAAGGAATCGATCAGAGGACTCTGATGGAAGACAGAAAAAAAAAAAATCAGTAATAAAACAACAATGCACTGGAATTATTCCTAATGGCAATTATTTTCCTAATTTCTTTAGAGACTAAAACTAATAATTGAAAATCATTGCTTTATTTTGGATTTGCTATATACAGCAAGCTAAGATTGGATTCACACTGATTAATCTGCTTCATATTGTAGGTAAGCATGCATCATCTCCAGAAGAACGAAGGAGCAGATGCAATCCACCATGTCCACAGGAGGGGACAAAATCTCTCAACAGAATCATCTCTGAAGAAAAAAAGGAACTGATTACAAAATGTGCATCCAATGCATATCAGTAGAAAAAAACTGGTATGGCTAATTCTAAGTCTTCCAGGCTCAACACACGAAACGTGCTAAATACTTCTGCTCAGCTGTAGCCATGTCTACTCAAATCACAAATTATATAATAACGAGCAGTAACCTTCCTGCAAAATGAACATAAACACATTTATTTCATAACCCAGCCTGCAGTCAGCTCTGCATCTTCCCTAAATGAAGGAAAAATATACAGGAAGCTTAGATAGACCCAGAAGTTTATAATACAAACCCTTAGTAAAAATGGTCATAAAAATATGCTTTTTTCCATACTGTTAGTTGTTCATTATCTGCAGCAACTAACATTGAAATCATCAAAAATATGTATATACTTTTCCTCAAAAGGTTTCCATAACAATTTCTACTTATCAATCTCTTTCAACATTATCACTGGGCTTACTTGTTATCATATAGGATTTCCCAGGAACTGCAGTTTGTTGGCATATCTATCCTGAATAATATTTTCTCTTTTGGGACCATGCACCTTTGAGAACTCTTGAGGGGGCTTTCAAAGCTGCGAGTCAAGAGATCAACTGGTTTGGAAGACTTCATGCACAGGATAGAAGACAGTTTAATAAATATTTGCAATGAAAAATGTATTCATTATACTTGGTTATCCTATACAATAGCCACATTAATATTGCTATTCCATCCTCATCACATACCCACTGACTCCAACTCTACCGCTCTGCATATAATTTACACCTAAATTTGCCTAAAACTAAGCACAAGCTTAAACACCTTCTTAAATTAGGACTGTTAAATATCAGCACTGCTTGTGTGAGATGATCAGAAATGTTTTTCTTTCTATCAAGTTTAATGTTTCTATAAAACAGAGCATCTTTGGTCACTGGTATGCTATAAACTATTACTTACAAGTTCTTTTTCACTAGCTAAACAGAAAACTGAAGCAAGTTTTTAATCAGAAAACAGACAGGTTTGCTCAATGCTCTTGAAACCTCAGGCATATTGAGTCATTCTACAGGTACAGAAAGAACAGCAGATGAGGAAAACGTAATTGGTAAATAAATACAGCTAGTAATGGCTAGAGACACTCATCTTTCAGATTACAATATAGGTTACTGTTCTTATTGCAACTTCTTTTTTTCCCCTCTTTTTTAGGGATTTCTTCCATCTCATCTACTGGGAGCTGCTCCAGCACTTCATCTACCTACAGATAAGGGACCTGTCCTTAAAAAAAAAAAAAAAAAGAAAGAAATCCTCTCAAGATCTCTACATTCACTGTGTGAGAAAGGAGCATGGACAGTCTCTTAGATGGCATTCTCTTACCTTGTGCAGGAAAAATAGCATTCCAGAATACAAGCAACCTACACTGAGCATTTCACTGAAGAGCACCTAGCAAGACTGTTGCTTCAATATGAACACTGTTTTTCAAAATCACTTTACAGGAATCAAGACCAAATTGTTACTTACAAGGTTCATTTTGTAAAGACATTAATTAATGGGCTACACATGGAAGTGAGGTGGTGAATATTGTGCATTATTCTGCTGGCAAGTACATCATTTTAGTAATTAATGTTGACATCATCTTTTAAAAACGCATTAAGCGATATAGACAACATATACTCTGCTGCCCTGCCCAGCATTCTCTTTTTTTTTTTCCCTTTATTGGAGGGCTTGGAGGGGTTGGGGTCTGGGAAATGGAGAGAGAAGTGTTTGAGCACAGATGTCACTAACACTGTGGTGGGGTCCTCTGATACTCAGGAAAGTCCCAGACTGTCTCAATTAGAGACACGTTCTCAATATACTTCTGGACTTGAAGACATTTTTGACAATGTAGCATTGTCACAGACCAACTGAGCTCTAGAGATCTCAACATTTTTAGTGAATCATTCATTTAGGAACTCTCACAAATACAAACATTTACTCCCTTACAGATTTCAGGTAAAAAAGCAGCTGACGGTAATCTTTCACTTTGACCCCTGTACAAACAGACCTTCTTCTCTTCCTCCCTCCTTCTAATACTCAACTGTTCAAATACCTGTTCTCTATTGTTTCCCAAACACAGTGCAATGTTCCTTCTATGGGCAATCAAAGATAAGAGAAAAGAAGGAGGCACTGGTTTAGCTCAGTAGTGTAAACCCATGAAGCGTTTTCATTACCCACACCAGCAGGAACTGTGAAGCTTAGAAATACCATTTATACCCTTTAGAAATAAATTCTGAGCATCTCTTTATCTTCTTCACAAGGTAGAGTCTAAACACCTTAATTCTAAGGTTCTAGATACGTAGGAAGTTAGTGCCCTTCATGACTCAAAGCTATGGTATTTTTTTGTAGCTGTTTATTGACCTGTTTATTATTATCTGTCTATTGAGCTGTTTTCCATGAATCTGTCTAATCCCTTTCTGAGCCTGCTGATGCTGTCAGCCTGCCTTGGCAGCAAGTTCCAGAAGTTCATCACTCACCGTGTAAAACACATTTTCTGTTACCTGTTTTCAACTGATATCTTGCTACGTCCACGAGATACTTCAGTTATGGCTTTGTGAGATTGGTGGGGAAACAAGAAGAGGGCTAACACTTTCCACGGGATTTTGTATCTATAGCTATTCTTTTTTCCCCAGTGAAAAGTGTGTGTCCAAAAAGTTTAGACTGCACCTTAGAATGTAAGATCTTGACATAACAGCATGAGACTCAATGATTGCCTTTGCAAATGTAGCTTAGCTAAAACAGTCTTCTGTGGGCTAAGCCAAATTCTTATGATTTAGCCCGATTAGGTTTGATGATGACAGAATGATACACTTTACTGTGCCAAAGACCTCCTCCAAAACCTAATAATCAATGCTTGTATACAGTCACTTTGAATGAGAGTATTTGAGGACTTATAGTCTTGTCGCAACTGAAATGGGGAATCTATCATGGCTGATATTCATTCAGGTCTAGGAAAAAAAAAAAACACATTCATACCATTTAGACTACGAAAAAGAAAGAGCTAAAAACATCAGAATAAAACTCTCACAATAGCTCTTTTTCAGCTCTTATTCACCCATATTTGAGTTTGGAGACTGCATAGACTTTCCACCGAAAGCCAATTCAGCTGAGAGCTCAATGAAAATGCTTCTCCATCTGGCAAGGACTGCTGTTCCAAGCCATGTCCAGATGATTTCCTCCACTCCCACCCTCCAGAACTAGAACCATTAAAAAAAATAACCATTCTTTTAACTTAGTTTTAAAAAAAAAAAAAAAAGAAAGAAAAAAAGGCTCTGGACCACAGTTGAAGCCAAATGGCCCTTCAGGCTACTACTGAAGAATCAATTACATTAGCTGTAAGCCTAAGAGAGTCCTGGGGACAATCAGTCAGAGCCATAATAGCTGTGAGGGAATTGTTAAGCAAATTGAGGGATTCTTTAGGTAATTGGGATTGGACAACCAGGTCATACTTAATTTGAAGCATCCATTCCATACGAGTGCTTCAGAGGTATAGTAGGGACTACAGACAGTAAAGCCTAATCGCGCAGCTACTAAACCAGTACTTTTACAGGAACACCCCCACCTCCTCCCACTTCCCACTGCCCCCCAATCTTGTGCAGAATATTCAACAGCACTGAGCTCACTTTCGACAGAGGATTCAAGCAGCTACTGCAAGGTCAATCAGAGAACTGAGAGCCAAGGCTCAGCAGCCGTCCCAGAGAACCTGTAGTGCTTATTTGCAACCCTAGCCTGGGACATTAAGTGCCCTGGGTTTCCTACCCAAACTGAGAAGCAGAGAAATGTACAACTCACTGCTTTCTCTAAGGCAGTCTAAAGATAACGGGTAGTATATTTTTTCTCTTTCTGCTGTTGAATATATCTTTAACATGTTAAATGTAAACTTAAGTACAAATTCCAGTCTTCCAATTAGGCTCCACAAAAATTCACAACTTCTGCTTGAATCTCTGAAATGAGGTTTAGGGAGAACGTACACTCCAGGCAAAAAAAACTCATCACTTTTGGGAAGTCACTCAGAGGAGGCCATACAGGGGCCTCAGATCAAACTAGATTTCTCATAGTTAAGCAGGCAATTATCACAAAAGCAAAAAGCTTCAATTTACTTTGCCAACCAAAATAACTTTCAGGGGAAAAAAATGTATGCCCAAAGTTCATCTTCGCATTCAGCTTGCATTTGGAGAAACCTGTTGCAAGAAGCTACTGCTAATATTTTTTGGCTTCTCCAGAGAGAAGCAACTTAAATGCATTGATACGATAGGGATTGCAGTCCCAAGAGAGACTAATCCTTTGCTGGACTGGTCTTAAGTTTAAGTTAAGTTTCTAAAGTGAGCCAATAAACATGGTCTTAGGAATGCCAACACCAAAGCCAACTAATCCTTGTGCCTCATCATTTCTCAGAGTCTTTTCTGGAACAAACTTGAGGAAAAACCCTAATTCTGGGTCTCCTGGCAGAGAGTGCCTAAAATAATTGCCCAGAATGGAAGATTCTGCCAGTGCCACATTTCTTTGGCAAGGCAAGACAAAAACTGGGAAGAGAGGGATAAAGAACAGAACCTGAATGACTGAAGGGTGCCAAAGCAACAACGTTGTGCCAGTTGCCATTCTGCTTGAAATCTGCACTGAGAAGCCCAGTGGTCTCTGGTCCCAGCAAGCTGGCCATGGCTTAGAAGAGCTGGCTCCCATCAACCCTGGCAGCACAGCTGATAACAGCAAAAACTCAAGCTGCAGACGGGCCAACAGCCCACTGGTAGAGGTCAGAAGTATCTGATAATGCACACTTCTGCCATTACTGAGCTCTGAGTACAAATCCAGCTCGTTTCATGCCCCTGTTTTAGATAATGTTTTAACTGCTTATCAGATCAGTTAGCATTTTTCTAGCCTTGACAGAACAAAAGCCAACAACAGACACCGGATGCAATTCTATCTCTAATGTTGTGACATGATCTATTCTGCAAGGCTTTCTGAAGTTATCCAGCAGAATGCCAGTAGTCACCCACCAACAGTAGTTTTTAAGTAGGGAAACCATGTAAAAAACAAACACACAAAATGTAAAACCCCTGATCTTGGACGCACTGCATTAACCGAAGGGAGTCTTTCCACTCCACACACTACACTAACACCAATTTAAGTGAGTGAGCAGGCAAACAGTCTCTCACGAGACCAGTTAAACAGGCTATGGTATACCAGCTCAATTGCCTGGACAACATCGGGAGTCAAAGCCTGGGGAGCTCTTTTAGAGCATAGCAAATAATCCATCGACAAAAATAATCATCATCAAAAACAGTCATCCACAAAATTTTTGCCAATTGGTACTTTGAAAAATGAGCCATCACTTTTTGTGAAGATAATGAATGGGAATTCAATCCATGTCACAACCAAAGGAAAAAAAAAAATTAAAAATGTCTGTCACTGGGAACTACAGGGATTGCTAAACACACAAAATTTGGACCATTTGGAGCACTGCAGTGTAGAGATGGCCAGGGCTAGACAGTAGCTCTCTCTGGACCAGAATGTTGCAATAAATAAATAAATAAATAAAAATAAAATCTATTTCACATCTAGAAAGAAAGCCCAGTGAAAACGTGCTAGCAGCACCTCTAAGAGACCTTATCAGAGCATGGGTGAAACTTCAAGAACAGTAAAGGCAGTCAAATGAGTACCACAAGTAGAAATGAACATTTATAATATGACTGATAATGATCTACCCTCTTACGAGTCTCAGATCAACAAAGGAAGCAATATTATACCATTCCAATGTGCTTTTTTTGCTAGCAGAAACACATTTAGCAACAAAATAATTGGAAAAAAGTAATAAATAGTCATTAATGCAATTTTGTATGTTTACAATAGACTGTGCTTCACTGACATTTATTAAGCAGTTCTGAAACACCAGAAGTTTGGAAGTCCCACACGCTGTATCTGCTCTCTAGTGCTGTATTCCCACAATAAGATTTTTTAAAAGGCTGTATGTAACAGTTGTGCTTAACAAAGACTACTTAGAGAATAAAATGGGGAGGATGTATAGTTGACTGTCAAGATCATAAATATCAGGTATTCAGCACCGTCTTTATATAGTCACTAGTGCCTGAGAGGACCAATGGAGAGTGTCCATGTAAAATGGAATACTTCACATCCAATACTCCCCATGCATTCTTTGAATGAATAGTCAAATTAAAAATAAAATCTGAAATCCTTCATCCTGGACAACAGAGCTGTTTGAAACTCAAATTTAAGATGTGTGGTACCTTCCAGTTTTGCATTTTATGAATGCTGCTCCCCCTTGGAATGAGGAAAAAAAATGAATGCCACCTGACAGAAGCTTAACTCAGACACAAGGTGGGTCTTCAGATGACCTGAAAGACAGGCAGGATGGACCACAAAAATGCCAGCTTCAATCACAGCTGATAACAATGGAGTTAACTGGTGTAGACACTGTGAGTTCCCAACTGCTCCCATCCTGTTCCATTTCCAGCACCAGTGGACTATCAGAATACATCACTGTTCTTTGGGGTCAGGCTCTAGCTGCCCTCCCAGTCTGGGCACAATGAAGTGGGAGAAGAGGGAGATTTGCTTTGACACCCGGGAATAACTGCATCACCTTGGAAGACAGCATTTCAAATCTTGCTTCTGATTATAATTACTTGGTGATGATCAACTCCCTCTTTAGATTAATTTAGAATGTTTCTGACTTGGAGAGGTGAATGACTGGAATTATCTGGGAAGAGCTGGAGCGATAGGGGAAGGACATAAAAGAACTCTTGTTCTTTCAATTCTTGTAGTTGGCAAAAACCTTAAGAAAATACTGCCAATTAATTTTCCTCACAGTGGTAACCTGTGTAATTGTAACTTGTAACCAGTTATAACCATAATGTTGCTTGCCTTATATTAATAGCTGACTGTTGTGACCAAAATGTGATGTTATAACTTTTGTTATAAAAAGGAGAAACATGGCACATCTTGAGCCGAATGGACATCACTGCTCTTACTGCATTTTCTTTCACTTCTTACAGGGTGAACTGCCAAGTGATACGGGAGTCTCAGAGCTAGACACCTGTTGATACATTCATTCAAGATTACAGCTATGAAGCAAGTGGGAAGAAGGAAAAAAAAAAAAAGAAGAAAAAAAAAAAGGAAAATAAATTCAATTTGGAAGATAATACCACCAGGGGGAAGATCACAGAATGCAAAGGTCTCACATTCTCCTGCTGAATCGCTTTCTCATGTGGAAGATTTTCCCATTTTTCAGTTCCACAAAACAACATGATTACTTGTAAGAACAAGGTACTAGTTAAAATGCAACAACAGAAACAAAACTCATGCACTTGTCCAGACCTGAGGTCAGGGTTCTGCCATGCTCTGCTTACATTGTGCCCAAAGCTTCTCTAAGTCAATTTAAGAAAAGTTGTTTTGCACTTGCGAGGCTTCCACATTGCCTTCCACTGCTATGGCTAGAATAGACTAAATAATCCAGAATCAGGAAGGTAAAATATCTTCTGCTAAATGAATGCATTGAAGTTTTACAAGTTCAAACCGCATTTTCATTGTTGGCTCTTACCCAGATGATACCGATACTGTCTCACAATACTTCATACTGACAGATATGAGTACGGTGAAATCTCTAAAGCAGTGTCTGAACTCCAGCTCAGCCATGCCAGACAGGCAATGCCGAGCCTGATGCCTTCTTTCATCACTTTCATTTGTTCCATTTTACCAGCTTTCAAGAAGATGGCTGTCTTTACCGTCCTCCGAATGAGTGAGATTATCCAAGAACAGGAAATAAAGCTGATCAGCAAGAAAGGAACAACTGCTATAACCAAACTGATGATGACAGTGCAACCATCAACAGAAATGAGAAATTCCTATTACCTGTTATCTGGACACTGTACCAGATATTCAGTATGTTTTAAGTACACACTCTTAATTTGCTTTTGCACATAAAAACAAATCTAAGGAAAGACCACTGTGTGGGTTTCAACCTTCAAGTGCAATCAACTAGTTGATCTACCGAAAAAGTGCTAGGCCATAAAATCAGTATAGGCAATTCAAACTAATAAAATACACTGGGTTCTTTTTCTGCTTACCATTAGTCTTAAAAACAGTCTTTATGCATAGGAGAAACCCAGCAGTGTTTACAAGAATAACAGTTTGCATCACTGGACATTAAAGCCTGATATTCTCTTTGCAAACAGATAAATATTTGCACGCTGGTACTGTGTGACCATCCACCCAAATGTGTGCATGTAGAATAGAGCACATTTTGCCAGCTGATTTGTTTTGCCAGTTGCTATAACTATTATATCTGTTTCCTTCTCCTTCTTTCTAACTCAACTAGTCCATAAGAGGAAAAAGCTAATTCTGCACTGTTACTGAGGGTAAAGAAGTGATGCACGGGGACTTAATACTACATACTACACTTACACAGCACTTCATATATTCAGAGCGTTGTACAAACATTAACAAATTGAGCCTTACAACAACCTGCAAGATAAGTTCAGTATTATTTTCCAAAACAAGACCAACATCAGTAAAGGACACAAGAAAATGGCTGAAACCATGACAAAAAACCCAGACTAAGATTCAGAATATCTCATCTCATACACATTTTCTTCTCTTGCACACATTTGCTTTCATTCTCGTTTCCACTACTCCAGGAATACTAGGCTGTTTGTATTAAGCTCCCATACATACTAAGATGACTAACCAGTTAGATATCATGTTACACTAGAAACTTACACCTATTTTAAGGGTGTTTACATAAATAAAATAAACTCACCAAAAAAAGAAGTGAAAAGTTATAAATAATGGTATGTATCATACATACTCTGCAGGAATGGTCTCTTCCACCGCCTCGTTTATTGAGACTTCAGAGGAGAGCCTAAAATTAATAACTAGGAATTATGCTGATTACATTGACTGCATTTTCTGATCATGCTGGTGGCACTTATAAAACCTATTGGAGGTTTAAAAGCTCAAAATGAAATCCTTGTAAGGTTACAGGACACAATCAAGGGATGGATGCCATACAGAGACACCTAGAAAGGATCAAGCAGTGGGCCCAGGAAAATCTCATGAGGTTCAACAAAGTTAAGGACAAAGTCTTGCAACAGATCATGGCAAACCCCCCTACCTATACAAGCTAGGGGATATAAGGATGGAGTACAGCTCTGCCAGAAAGGCCTAGGGGGTGCTGGTGGATGGCAAGCTGGATATGAGCCAGCAGTGTGCCCTCACAGCCCACAAAGCCAACCATACCTGGGCTGCATCAAAAGCAGTGTGGCCAGTGGGGCAAGGGAGGTGATCCTGCCTCTCTGCTCTGTGCGGGTGACATCTCACCTGGAGAACTGTATCCAGATGTGAAGTCCTCAGTACAGGAGAGATGTGGACCTGATAGAGCACATTTAGAGGGGGGCCATAAAAAATGATCCATGGGATAGAACACCTCCCCTGCAAGGACAAGGAGAGCTGGGGCTGCTCAATCTAAAGAAAAGAAGGCTCTGAGGAGACTTGATAGCGGCCTTCCAGTACCTAAAGTGAGGCTATAGGAAAGAAGGGGAGGAACTCTTCAGCAGGGTCTGTTGTGAAAGGACAAAGTGAAATGGTTTCAAACTAACATGGCTTCTTGTGTTCAAGAAACGTGTAGACGTGGCACCTAGGGACATGGTTTAGTGGGCATGATGGTGATGGTTTTAAGGGTTAGACTAAATGATCTTGGAGGCCTTCTCCAAGCTTAATGATTCTTTGATTCTAAAAGAGATGTAAGGAACACATTTTTTACAGTAAGGGTAGTGAAGCACTGGAACAGGCTAAGAGGGTGGATTCTTATGGTGAATGAGAAGAGCATGTCTGCTGAAGACAGTGGTGCTCACAGAGCAGCTGGCAGAGTTCATCCGCTCAACTTTCTCCAGCCCTGAAAACAGTCTGGCAGTTCCTTCCTCTCAGATGTACCTTTTTCTTCTTTTATGATCAACAGTCCCAGGAGAGACTTCAGAGAAAATGCTGGCCTCAAGTACTCAAAATACTCAAGAGTTAAGTCTGGCATTTTTAGAATACCTGCGGGTAGTCTGGCAAGTCAAGTATCCCACATTCACCCATCTCTAATGATGATTATTATGCACCAACAGCTGTCTACAGTTCAATGGATGAGGATCTAATTGATCTCATTACCTCCCCCCATATAAAGTGAAGTGTGTTGCCACTCGGTGGGTCTGTGGATCCTGTGCTGACTGAGGGCCTTGTGCTGGAGACCTGGAAACAAAGTATCTGGTAGTGCTGTTAGTTTGCTCTCAGCTGGTCAAAATCCACAGAAACAAACATCGTGTAATACACCATATAATACAGTACAGCGTGGCTTTTGTCTTACCAGTTTAATACTGAATAGCTCTGATAGCGTTCATATGAATATTAATTTTGTAATAAAAAGCAAAAGACTGGTGTATTAGTTATGTGTTCTTTTGTTACTCTTAGTCTTTAATTATTATTATTAATGCTATTATGTCCAATTTCCCCTCACCTCGCTCACCCTCACAGTCTCCACTGCGGTGCCCTGTCTCAGGCAGCGAGCTCCTTCTGGAGCCAACAACAATGTTACTCAATTAACCCTCTGGCAGGGTATGCTACACTATATAAATGGTGCTGCTTCCCCTCCGACAAGTCTCCGCGCATCACTTCGGTCATGCTCCCAGTGATGCAGCCCGGCATCCGAGCACCGTCTCCGAGTCAGGTTACCTGCCCAGCCCCGTGTGCACCCCTCCGTGCAGCAGGTAGAACTGAAATATTTATGCACACGTGCTCAGCTGAGATGTGTCTGTATTGCAGATTTTAAAACTTGGGTTTCCAAAAACAGGAAAAACCTTTTGCAGAAACAAAATGCCCGAGTCTACCTCTCTCAGACGGGTGTAAATTCTCTCTCTTTAATAAAGTTATACCTGATTTATAACAGTCTGAGAGGAGATTCTGGCCCATAATATAATATAAAATGCACAGCTTTCTGCAGTTTGCTTATTCATAAAAATTACTCCAGTGTCACTGTGGAAAAGATGCAGTGAAAAATATCTGTTACTCTGCAACTATGCAACTGCCAAATCTTTCTTGTTTTTTAAAGAACACCACTGTTCATTTGCTAGACTACGGCAGATATATTTTTAACATAAAAACACTATATTTAATTGGTTATGGATCTCAGTTCTTTTAGCACTACTGGAAATCACACAAAAACACATTAGTACAGAGCAATTAGTGCAATGGCAGTAAACAACTAAGGCACTATTAAGCTGTGGGTGATTAAATAGTATTACTTCTTTATTTTTTTATAATATTAGACTTAGAGAAGATTTTAAACATATATTCCCGTTAATTTTAATAAGTGATAGAAAGAGCAGGTGTCTTTCACTTTCTTAAGATAATTTTAGTCAGGGCACTTCACTTCATAAGACAGATTTCCTTTTAATAGAAGATCTGTCTCTTTCTACAGAATATCTCAGTATTTCTTATCTTACTACACTGGGACATTTATACAGTAATATTATTTAATGGGAGTTATGAAATCACACACTGTTCCTTCACAAAATAATACCCGTATCTCTACCACCGAGGAACAAAGAGCTACCAAACTCCCAAAATAATATGCAATTATTTATATCCGTGCAAAGAACAAATCGGGTACTATTTGACAAATTTACTACAATGGCCGATAACAAACACTGTGATAAGTTAGCTTGAATGGCAGTAACCTTCAGGCAACATAAAAGACGAGAATCTGACCCAAGGACAGAACCCTTGTGGTATACCTTTTTAATCTGCCTAGCCCGCACAATCTCTCTGGACTCTGCACTTGTTTATAGATCATCCTCATGGTCTGGCACATCTTTTCCTCGGCATCTGATTAAGTTAACAATGTGCTGCTATTTGCATGCAGATTTGCCAGGCCTTTCTCTACAGCTGCTCCCAAAGACTTGGTCTTTCTCTGTAATGTGATAGCACAGCAGTCAGTAAATGCAATCTTTGTCAAACCCAGGTGTGCTCCTGATTTGGTTCTCATTCGTTCCAAGCAATTTTTCTTTCTGTAGCATTTATAAGGCTCTATTATAGTATAGCCACATCTGGAGCTAAAATTCTTCTATTAATGATCTACTTTTACCACTACGAAGACAAATTCAGAGACAGCTACTAACATTGTTGTTGTTGTTCTTGTTCCCTTTTTGACAGCTTGTATTTTATTTCTGCAGAAATTTAATTTTTAAAGCAGCATTCCTGATTTTTACTTCCATAAAAACAGTAACGGAAGCATGAAATCTAAATATTTAGCATCTCTATTCATGCTATCAGCAGCATATAAAAACACTGCGTTTGTTTATTTGTTTTTTCAGAAAAACAAAAAAACTTCAATACTTTGCATACAAATATGATTCTGTAATCAACTATCTGTCTCCTTGAGAGAGTTACGATCTCCTTGGGAAAGAAAGAATGAAAGTGGTTAAACAAAAAACTTACTTAGTTTCCTAGCGGACGCTGGTTCACATCACAGAATCACCAAACAATTTGTTCCCTCCAGAGTCAAAAAGCAGAACCAAATTTGATCAGCATGGTGACTTAAATGCTGTATTTTCTTTGTGCAATGAGGGTAATTTTTCAAGATCAGGTTTGAAGTAGATTAGTGCAGAAATATGAGCTAAGCCTTCACTCTTATCATCTGAGTATGGATAAAAGATGTATTCACCCAAGAGCACTGCAAGTTATTTTTGAAGAAAAATTTTTCCTACCTCTTTTTTTTCTTTCTGTTTTTCTGTTTGAGTTTAGAAATCATCACAACGAAGTAATAAATGGATACCAGCAGACTGTTTGGGCACGTGAATATTCACTGTGTATATACACACGAGAGGAAATACTAAAAATCTTATTTCCTAATTTTAAACCCACTTTATGTTCCAAAAGGCAGCCTTTTTTCTATGTAAATACCTGTGCGTTTGGTCAGCATGCTTCTAAATTACAAGAGCACTACAAAGAAGTACCAGGCTCCTCAAATGGTGGATGAATGCCACCTGATCCAATCCTTTTTAGGTGGTCCTCTGCTAACCCCTGGTCAAGGAAGGTTAATTTCCACACACCAGGTTGATATCCTGACATCGCCATGATTTATTTGAAAAGGCTGCATAAATGACAAAGTTTTTTTTCTTCATCACATTTTTTCCATCCTGCTTTCACTGTTTTTTGACGTTTGTATCAAAATCAAAATAATGCAAATGCGCCATGCCTGTGCAGCTGAATTCATTAAAGCACTGCTGCTTTCTGAACTATTTTTCTTTAACAAAAATAAGAATACCAATACCGAATTAGCTTTCTCCACAAAAATGAAAATATAGCTGTAATGTCCCTCATGAGAGACTTTTTAAACTGTCCTATTGAAGAACAAGCTTTTATTTATTTATGGCACATTTTATCTTCCTAAATCACTTATTCTAGATTATTAGTTTGGCCCCACATACACTCCTGTGCGGGCACACGCAGACACTGCCCACATACACGCACACACATACACGTGCACACAGAAAAGGGTATCAAAAAATTCAGAAGTAAAGCAGGAACTGTGTAACCAGATTACATCAGAGGTTATGGTGGGAATAAATAAAATATATTTTGTTTCTATAGCGTGGCATTTAAGCAGTGATGGTTTGACTTTTGGCCCACACACATATGCCAATGGCAAGGCTAACTCCAGGGACTAACAAAAAAGAATGTGTGTTCACAGCTGTACAGTACACCAATACAGATTACATGTTTTCAGTGTTGCGGCCACAACAGAATGCTAATTAACATACTGGAGTGATGAGAACGGCTGTAAGGGCCTTATTGTTCCATTATTTCATGCAGCCCAGCTGCCTTTGTTTATGTCACTTATCCTCTCTTGCCACAGGTTTTTACTCCAAAAATACTATCCCAATACAACGTTAATATTTAAAAAACAAAGAGGTGGCAGATTGTCATTTTTGTGTCAGTCTCAAACTGCAGAACTGTTAAGCTGTTCTGGTTCGGTATTTAGAAATAATTTAACAGCCATATTCAGACACTGCCTGCATTCTAACATAATGGCTGAATACTTGAACCAAGCAAATGCATAACTATCCTGACATCACTTATGAGATTTAGATTGGTCAGTTAATGGAAGTCTTTACCAGAATCAATACCATAACAGCTTCTTGAAATGAACGTGATTTTTTACACAGAGTGCTGTGAACAATAAGTACAGAAATATCCTACCTTTGTATACAGCACAAAGAGACTGGGATTTGAAATTAAGAAGCAATTACAGTTTTTTGCAAAGTAATGTTACAGTTGATTATTAGAAATAAACACATACTAAATAAGTACTTTTTAATAAATAGCTGGAGAATATTAAAATTCCACAATCCTATTATTCCTTTTTTTCCTACTTTTTTAACAGCCATTTTATCTGCAAGCCTGGTTATCATGTTGCTGTTAAGGATTAATATTGATGATTGTTGCCAACAATGCTTAAATATTGCAGAAAAACACTTTTTATGAAAGAGATGTAGTCCTATCTGACTGTAAAGAATATTAGTTATGCCTGCTGCTTTGACTTCGATTGATTTATGAAAAAAGCAATGTTAAATACCGTTATTATTCTTATTTGTATTACAGTGCTGCCTGAATGTCTTAGCTGATATTGGCCAGATTCCGATCAGGAGCCCTGCACTGCGGCTAAGGAGATGGTAAAATAAGAGCCCTCATCCAGGAAAGCTTACAACTTTCAGCTGGCATCCCAAAAGCACTCCTGTTTCTGAACAGAGGAATCCACCAATATCACTTCATTAACAGCACGCTGGCTAAGTTACTTACAGGTTTAAGGAAACTAGTGAGGCTTTAGTAAGTTGCAACAAGTGTACAACTTCATGTGAAAAAGTCTGGGGAAAAAAGTTAAATAGAAAAAAAAAAAAACCATTAGAAGGAAACCAGGATACTGTTGATGAGAAGTTCATAGAGCTACCTGGCTATAAATCTCAGTTTCTTTTCCTCATTTACTTGGTATAAACAAAAGGGAAACTAATAATAACGAGGTTTCCAAATGACTTTTTCCACCAGCAACCTATTCTTGCTGTCAGAGCCGAGCTTGGCTAGAGCCCCAAGTACATGCTCCAGTACTTCTTCAAAGGAAATAAAGAGATCGTGGTTTCTGAACTTTAAATTCACCAGCACAGAGTCTAAGAGTTAACAAAATACCCGTCACCTAAGATGCACCCAGATCACTAGAACCCTGAAAGTCAGGAGCCTTCCTAATCAAAGACACACTGTTGTTAATCACAAAGCACACCAAAATCCTGAAAATATCCAATTGAGTGAACGAGACCTAGTTGCTTTTTAATGAGTTTAACTGGTAATCTCAGATAAATGTGGAACTGCTTGAAGTGTCTGTCTTATGCAAGGCAGTAATGAGAGGATTTAATGTTTTCTACAGCCTACACAGTTTATAACGGTGAACATGCCACAGGTGTGGTACAATCTAATATATTGTAGTTTCTCAGCTATGACCATTCCCCTACTGTGGACAGAACATAGATTTTTTTAATTGGATCCAGGAGCTAGCTAAATTACCCAGCTGCTCTGTGTTTAAGCCCCCAGCTAGTTTATATACCAATAATAATAAACTTTCTATAATAGCAGCTCAGTCTATTACGGTGTTTCTCACTCAAACTAAATGCAGGCCGCTTTTACTTCGGCTGTGTTCACTGATGATACAACAGAGTTTGTCCTGTGCTAAAACAAAAAAGATACAAAAAACATAAAATACATGCTTAATTAATAAAGTTTGTTTTTTCTTGTTTTGTTTTTCCAGTAGGATGATCAGCTCTTTCATGACACAGGCACATAATATCACGCTTGGAAAGCATTGGAAAGTTGGTATTTGATTCATGTTTGTTTACCACAACAACACAACACCTAGGCACAATCACAAAATAAAATACTGATAATGACTTCTTAATAAATGTTGCCTGCTGTGATTGTACGGACTAAAAAACTTCCCTCCAGATAATCCACACATGCATTTAATTTTGATACCAATTAAATAAAATTGTTTACTGTATTGAGCATGTGAGTTGTTGGAACTCTGATAGTGTAAGAATGACAAGTGTCAGACAGAGGTGTGATAGCTGTTCATCAGACCAAACAATACAGCTGGAGAGGGGGGGGAAGGAACAGAAATTTTTTATATATATATATATATATATATATATATATATATATATATATGTATGTATATGTATATGAATGTATATAATAATTATAATATATATATATGTATGTGTGTGTCGGGGTTTTTTTTTACCATAAAAAAATGTCTCTTTTTGCTCTAAACCTTTACCTATTTTTTCTCTGCAGAGATATCTCTTGGTCTCCTAAAACAATACATCAGTACAAACTATGATATAAAAATCATTATAAACTAACACTTAAAAAGAAAACACAAAAAACTCCACAAAAAACCTCAGCACCAAAACTTACGTTGTGACTTTCTTGAAGATGGGAAATAACTGCCATTACTCCACCAATGGAATCAGACAGTATCCACAACTTCTCAACTTTTTTAAACTGACTTCTTTCAAATATAGTTTATGAAACTATTTAAATTAGCTTCTTATAGATTAAGCTGATAAAAATAACAGCAACAAGGCACTAAAACACTAATAAACTGACTATAAGGTCACTTAAATGGATATTCATACAGCTGCTGGGCATAGAGCATAAGTAACTTCAGGTGCAAACCATAAAACACCGCGGTGTGCATGTAAGCAAGGGCAGCTACAAAAAATGAGTTGTCACGTTACAAAATTATATATCTTCTCTGTATTTAATTAGGTATTTAACTTAAAATTATTCCCACCCTAATTGGGGACTCAAAATAACTTTTAGCACTGAGTTTACTGAAGCCTAAGAATTTTGTAACAGCTGTTCCAATTCTGCAAGAAAACCTCCCTAGCTCTACATAGAAGCTGCAAGACTCTCCCACATTACCCACATCAAATACAACATATCCTCACCCTACCAACAAGCATTTTCAAAATATCCCTCAGAAAAGGGTACTTCTGTCCTCACAGTCACTCCCAGACAATCCTAAGAGAAAAGACAACTCAAAATTCCTCACTTGCAGGCAATCCAGTCCAGGCACTATATAGCTGTCACAAGCCTGACAGGTTATTGTATGGAGGACATCATACCTTCCCTGCAGAAAATCCCATGGGAAAAGCTCAGAATGAAGGAAACCCAGGTGCAATCCATTCAATCAAGCAAGGCAGCCATTGCTTTTGCTGGGAGGGTTAATCTCGCAGCCCTGCCAAGCCTGTCTGAATGGAACCACCACAGCTCTCCTCTCCCACATCACCACCAAAAGGCCTCCATATCTCTTCGGTGCCCAAGTCTGCAGCGTTCCCCGCCCCGAGTCGCAACACAGGGCAGGCAGCCCATCCACCCTGGGACAAACCGGCCACTTGAGGCCTATGTGTGGGCCAGGAGCAGGAAGCCAGCCAGGAGGCAGCACCAGGTCCAGCCAGAAAGCACCATCTCCAGCAGCAGCCTCACACAATGGCCCTCTCCTCACCAACAAAATTCAGAGCTGCTCCACAGGGGAAGCAAACAGCACGTCAAGGACATCTGCACAGGGGCTCTGTGCCTCCACACAAACTCTAATCCAATTATAGCCATGCTTTCATGGATTCTTAAAAGGTTCCAAGAAAATGATGGCTTGAGGTTTGAGCCGCATCCCTTTCTCCTGTCTTTGTGGAGCGGAAGTTGACAGTCTGCAGCTTCCTACAGGTCTCAAGGCACCCAATCCCACCTGCCAGCCTTCATCCTTCCCTACCACCAGCCAGCTCTTCTGCTTCCTGCCAGAGATCTGCTTTGTTCTGCATCCAGTTCCAAGGGGCTGCACAGTTCGAATTTCATTCCCAGGACTGTGCTCTGGGAATTTGAATCCTCCATGCCATTACCCTTCTATACCTTCTCCAGACTGTATGGAAAGGCTTCTCCAGGAGTTGAGAAGGAAGCCTGCTGCAGAAACTGGGCCCTCTACATGCACAAAGATTTCCCACACCACATTTCCTTTCTCTGAGCAAAAACTTGCGCAGGATTTACAGACAAGACAGTTATGTAATATAGGGCAGTCCAAATCCTTTGTAGAAAACCCCAAGGCCAAAGGAATCTCAGAGCTGGATATGGTAAGTGAGGAAACATTCTGACCAGGCTTACCACCCCTGGGTGACCCTTGGTAGGTGCGTACGTTTCACAATGAATCAAAAGAAACATGATGGCTTCATCTCTTTTCTGCTTTTTGCTTAAGGCTTTGGGGTGTTTTTTGTCCGTTTGCTTTCGGTCTGTTTTGGTGTTGTTTTTTTCCTCCTTAAAGCTTACTCAAATTTTTCCTAAGTTCAAGAGAATCTGAGATTCTCTGGAAGTCCAGTGATTTAGGCACAAACTCAGGAATACCACATTGCTGAATTCGTGCTGCTGTAGTTCAGCCACTGAAGTCCAAACCCACATTTCCTCTGGCCAACTGAGTTTTTTCCAGTGCTCACAGCACACCCCAAACACGCACTATTAATCAACTAATGTAAACCGTGTTATGCCTTATTATATTACAGACACTGGATTTCTGTGTTTGGTGGGATGATCTTATTGCTTCAGAGGCACATTTTTAAAGAAAATTCTGCTTCAATGTGTATTTGTGAATTGCCAAGCATAAAACACATTTCAACCTTTCAGGCCAACCTACTGGCATTCCCAGATCATGGCAATTTAACATATATGAAGTCATATGTTCAAATGTTCAGAGATAACTCTAAGCGCTAAAATTGCTTATATGAAGAACAACAAAATAATATGAAATAATAATAATTATAGCAATAACTGCTTAGTATTTGTGTGATAAAAGTGCTGAAAAGACATTAACTAATTAGTGCTCACAACACCCATGTGAGGCAGGAAAGTATAATTATCCACATGCTACAGATGGAAAACTGACAATGTGGAGATACCTGACTTTCTGAGACATGCATGAGGGGATAATCACCGAATGCAAATTCATCAGAAACTCTGCAGGGGAAAGCACAAGTACAGTGGTCACGCAGGTTCAGTTTGATCCATGTGAGCTCTGCTGCAGAGAACGCATATCCCAGAGAGCAGCAGTGTGGAGAGGCGTGGGACAGACATACATACGAGGCTCTAGAAACCCTGTGCAGACAGGAGACAGAGATGGCTGCAGAGATCATTAGAGGCAGCCTGATTATTAGAGCTTGACACATTTTTCTAGAATGTCACTCCCAGTGATTGGATAGCAGAACAAGATGCAAAGCCAAGTGGCTTTTGCAGGAGGAAGACACCTGTGCTCAATTCAATTCCACATACGGCTTTTGCAGCACAGCCTTTGACCATATACTTAAGATTCTGATGAAACACTTAGGGTTTCCTATGCTTTCATTGCATCTCTTTTTCTACTCAGGCTGGATTCCTTGCAAATGGTGCATTCTGACAATAGCTCACTTATTATTACTTTTTTTTTCCCTCTAAGACTGTTAGCTCAATTTTGTACAACCAGGAGGTTTGGGTGACTTGTATAAAGCATGGATAAAACTACCGCTACCAATCACAGTCAGAGGCTGATCAAAGCCAACATTCATTAACTTTGAACACAAAATTGTCTGAATCCATCAGTAACTGCAATGGTGCCTAATTAGAGAAGGCATTGCCTATTTCAAAAGCCATGCTATGTAGCTGGACCATTGAGCAGTAGAGAAAAGTAAAGAGAAGCAAAATCTCATATGAAGGAATTAAAAAAGCACAGTGATTTCACTCTTTGTGCATGGCATAAGTTATTATCTCAAACAGTGACACTGATAATAGGGGCCTTTATTTAGAGAGTGCTGAGCTTCAGCAATTCCCATTCACTTTAGGTGGAATTGAGGGTGCTCAGCAGGAATGAAAAAAAAAAAAAAAAAAAAAAAAAAAAAACCAGTGACCAGCCAAACATTCTGGTGTGTGGTCCAGGAAGCTGGAGAGTGCCTGGAGAAAAAGGAAGAGCCGTAATTAAATACAACCCTAATAGAACACGGATAGCCAGGATCCTGCACTCTCCTTGGTAGCACTTTTACCAGAATCTAACAGTGCAAAAATAATCTCAGTTTTATTCAGTCAGGTCGCCTTCAATACAAACAATCTAGAAAGTGAAACTGCCACTCCCTGCAAAGAAACTATGCTGAAACAGTTTGAAATGAAACCTAAACAAAGTTTTACTTCTAATCAGAGACAAAGAGATATTAAGGACAATTTCTTATATATGCTCATTGATGCTGTAAACATTTCTTTGCTGTATGTTGCTCCTGCCCTTTTGCATTTGATCTTTGAGTCAACCAGCAAACCAGCATGTGGGGGGTGAAAGAAAAGGAGCTTCACAGACCTTTAAACTAACAGCGAGCTGCATATGAGCTCTAACATTGAAACACAGTAATTCCTAAAGTCCTGGCTGGTGCAACAGGCTGGCAGCAAGACATGCTGTAACCCCTCGCCTGCAGGCTGAGTTAGGAGGGCTCTGCAGGGCAGCTGGAGTGAGATCCCAGCAGAGAGGGGAGGCTGAATTCCCAGCAGAGAAGCCAGAGCTCAC
>NC_064444.1:11118218-11120718 GCF_023343835.1 Lagopus muta
AGAAAGATATACCAAGTTAAAAGTAAAACTTCTCTCGAAACTAAGAGGAAAACATCCAAAATTTTACTTAAAAAAAAAAATACAGATCTACGTAACATGATATTTTACTGGTAAGTAAATCAGTTTCTAGTTGTCTCACTCTGCCACCAAACCTTTCCAGTCAGTAGG
This sequence comes from Lagopus muta, assembly GCF_023343835.1. Lineage (NCBI taxonomy): Eukaryota > Metazoa > Chordata > Aves > Galliformes > Phasianidae > Lagopus > Lagopus muta. Next base: position 11,118,387 of record NC_064444.1, read on the forward strand.
CAGAACTGGGTATTTAACACACCGCAGAGCTGCCTCACCAGCTTCAGAGATGAGCCAAAAGCTTGCACATGCCCTTGGGTTCTCAGCAGTGAAGACAGTTCTGTAAATGCAAAAAAAGAGTAGCTCTCCCTGATCTCAGTAAGAGCTATAGATATTCAGCACCTGACTGGGCATTCAGGGAGGGCTCCTCTGCACTAATGATAAATCCTATTCCATTTCTGCCACTGGCAGTCTTCTGACAGTGAAATGGCCATAATTTAGTTGCTTACAGCTGCAGCTATGAAAAGCAGGGAATAAAAAGGTATGCATCCAATGCACAAGGTAGAAACCTGCTACACTAATGCTTCTCGTGCAGCAGCGGGCGCGGAAGGTCCTCTCTCAGGTGTATCTTCTGGTCTGCGGTAAACCCAGAGAAAGCAGCATCTGTGGGGAGCGTGTCTGGAGGCCCAGCAGAAGGCTTCCCCCCCCCTGCTCCCACAGCATTACCTCCAGCTGTCCTACCACCAAGCACAAGAATTTTGTCTTCTGCATAACACTGGGAGTTTGTCTCCTGTACTAATTTTGCCCATCCCAAATGCAGAAACCTCAGAGGATTATAGCACACAGGTGATGGGTCTATTCAGAACAACGCTGGATTCTGCTTCTTCTACTGGGTCTCAGAAAATCTGCATTGTTGAATATCTCGTTATAGAATCAGGCACTCATTGTACATACAGATTACATAAACAAGAAGGTCAATTTTGATTCAAACCTATATAGATACGGTTCTGGGACTGAATTAAGTACTGATTGAAAAGTTACACATTTTCAGATAGCTAATCATATTTCATTTCACTGCACACAGACAGCACTACAATGAAATTAGCTGTTTGTACATTCTGGAAAATGTTCTAACTTCATAAGTATAGAAAAAAACATACGAACAAAATAATGCACATCCAGGTGAAACTGCTAGAGTAAAAACAACCAGGTGATAATAACTATGGATAGCTCAACAGAAATTAGGAGTTGGCTTCTTCTGATTTTTGCCTGTTCATTCCCTTTCCTCAAAGTGCAACCACCCTTCCTCCAACACAAACTTGCATTTTTAAGGCGTAACCTTATTTCTCACTGCTTAGAACAGTTCCTGGATCTAGTGCTGCGTTTGCTTCCCTAGGAGAAAAATACAAATGCAAATGCTTTAGCAAACTTCCTTCACTTCAACTAACTGGCAAGAATTCATACTGTAAGAACACCACTTATGTAAAGATACAACATTTTACATAACTTCAGTCAAAATGCATATTACCTGGTCACGTTTGTCTATGACAGTTGAATCCTCCCTACTGATAGTTGCTTTAGTATGTATACTTTAAAACATCTGATTAATCCAGAACTGCTGTTTTCTTTTTTAAAAAGGTATCAAATAAATACTTGTCTGTAGCAGGAGGACAACAGCAGTACTTCTACAGTCCCTTATTGTTCCATCACATCTAATCCTCAGTACTGGTGCCCATAATGATTCCCAACTGGTAGATGAACTACTTTGAACATCCCTGAAGCAGAATTGCTACCCACTAATGTATCAGCTAAATGTTAGAAGACTCCTAACTCCCCCATCTGTGTTTTACCTCCCCAGAGGGTAAATACATTGAACAGTGATTCCCTTGCCTGGCACACACTTTCTAAACCTTACTGGCAACTGCTGTGATTTCCAGTCCAAGCAGCTCTGCAGTCAAAATCACCAGTTTTTATGCTGCAGGGAACTAAACACCTACCTTATTAAAATACTGCCCTCAAAACACACTGTAGTTATGTATTGCCACTGTAATTGCTACCAGTGTAGTGCTGATAATATTATGGATTACAGCTAATGTCAGGCTATTGAATTAGTGCATAAATATACTTTATAGTTAAATTCAAGAAATTTATTGGAATGAGAAATTAATGGTGGATTTTTTTTTTTTTTTTTTTTTTTTTTTTTTAAAGAGAAAGGGATAAGTCTGTAAAAACTACCTGAACAGACACAGCAGTATGCATTTACTGGGCTTAATGAAAGAAACCAAAATATGTATATATACACAGCAAAATATTCTACCTGTTCTCCTGGGAAACAGTCAAGTAGCCTTGACTCACAGAACTAGAGCTTATTCATGACTGGTTATGCGCAACTTAACAGAACTCACTACACAACAAAAGGCCACAGGATCAGGCCTGAAGGACAAATATATGATATTTCTGCTTTTCATGTCATTTGCAGTTTAGCCACGTCCTTCTACTTTTTCTCATTACAGGCAACTTGCCTTTATTTTCCTTCAGTGTCCACTTGCCTAATACCAGGATAGTGTTAACG